>NW_023331548.1:0-41621 GCF_011100685.1 Canis lupus familiaris
GCAACGGTGGAGAGACAAGGTACACAGACAACAGAGAAAGAAAAAATGTGGCATGTGTGTGCCGTTGTGTGTGTGTGCTGTGTGAGGTGTATGCATAGAAGGATAGCAACGAGAGGAAACACATAGAGAAGAAAGGGTGTTTGTCAGCCTTACACAAAGCAGTCTTGATCCAGCAAGCAAGGCTATTGGGAGAGGTTAAAAGAAGACAGTCACACACGACTACCACTGTCTCAAGATAGAAGCCATCCAATATATAGAATTATAATATTATAATTATTAATAGTAAGCACCTTTTTAAAATCCTTCTCTGTACTAATGGCCGGTGCGAATTGTAAGAGAAACATAAAGTTAATATTTTGGATAATACAATGCCCGCACTTATGTGGTATCCACTTGTTGGATAACTCGTGCAGCCAAACAACACGTTCCAAAGAGCTATCATGGTGTAGAAATAAATTAATTCAACTGCATCAATTACCTAATATGCATCAGGGCCATAGAGAGATGCTAAAGTACAAGACCCACAGGACATCAAGATGCTCTAAGGAAACTGGACCTGGAAGGAATATTACTAATCATGGGATGCAAGTTCTAAAATGACGTATTTAGGATTCAGAATTTCCAATTAGGGGAAAGTTCTAATCTGATTCCAAGAAGCAGGTAAATACTCTATGAAGTGTGGAAAGATAGAGAGCAATGGTGTAGGAGCAAAGTTTTCATGCCTCAAAAGGAGGAAAGAAGTGAGCAGAGAGTCTCCATCTGCTTGAACCCCAGGCTGGTGTAGATGAGGATGGAAGGATAATAAATGCCGGGCATGGGCCTTGGAAATCCTCAAGGGCCTGTATTACATGAGAGGGGATCGGAGTGGGGGGGTATGAGTGGTCGAGGAAGAGCTTGAATGATTTGGAGCTGGAAGAAGGAATGTTCACATGGTTTTCTGACAGAGATATGGGGGTTGTACACTCCGTGCAGAGATGGTTACTAACGTAGCAGAATGCTCCACCCCAGAGAACAGAAACCCAGCCTGAGAGTGAACCTCAGGATATAATACATCCTGATAGCAGTGTGTTCACTAGAAACTTCTGTATACTGAGATATTTCCTACTGTTGCCATCCAAGATGGTAACCACTAGCCACATTGGCTACTAATATGTGGCTAAGGTGATAGAGAAATTCATTTTTTTAATCTACATTTTTTATGAATAGTTTACTGTTTTTATTTTTATTGAAGTGCAGTAAACGATACAGCGTAGAATATTTTCAAGGGCATTAGTAAAATGATTCAAAAATTACAGACTTTTGGCGTGTCACAGATAATGCATAGTTCAGATCCCCAGGTGGCCAGTGGGTACGTGTTCAGAATCTTGGTTCAGCTTGAGTTAAGATCTCAGGGTCCCGGACAAGCCCCAGTCAGGATCCAACTTCAGCGAGAAGTCTGCTAAAATTCTTCCCTTCTGCTCCTCCCCTACAATTTCTCGCTATTCTAAAATTAAGTAAATAAATCATATTTATGAAATTAATTAAATTAAATAACTTCATCATTTTTTCTTTTTTTTTTTCTTTGTTAAAGGATAGGATAGTAACAAAAGAAAGACAAATAAGGACATGAGGAATAAGCTAGAAAAAGATAATGTTGAAAATCAAAAAAAGTAATATAAAAACAGAAAAACAGTAACATAAAACGACGGAAAAAAGGCAATGGAATAAGAAACGAAAAAAAAAAAAAAAAAAAGAATAAAAGGAATCAAAAAAAATAAAGAGAATAGAGAAGCATGATAATGCGAACCTTAAAAAAGCAAAACCACTAACAAAAGGGCCAATCAGACAAAGAAGAACGAAAAAATAAGAAGGCAAAATAAAAAGCAAAAAAAAAAAAAAAAAAAAAAAAAAAAAAAAAAAAAAAAAATAAAAAAAAAAAAAAAAAAAAACTAAAAAAAAAACCAGGGGTGGCGAGCTGGTGGCGGCGCTGGGTGTCCGAGACGAAAATGCCCCCCCCCCCAAACAAGCTAGAGGTGGGGAATAAGAAAAGAAAAGAATAGAGAACAATTATGAAAGGGAAAAAAAAAAAAAAAAAATAAATAAAAAAAAAAAAAAAAAATAAAAAAAAATAAAAAAAAAAAAAAAAAATAAAAAAAAAAAAAAAAAAAAAAAAAAAAAAAAAAAAAAAAAAAAAAAAAAAAAAAAAAAAAAAAAAAAAAAAAAAAAAAAAAAAAAAAAAAAAAAAAAAAAAAAAAAAAAAAAAAAAAAAAAAAAAAAAAAAAAAAAAAAAAAAAAAAAAAAAAAAAAAAAAAAAAAAAAAAAAAAAAAAAAAAATAAAAAAAAAAAAAAGTCGGCAGAAGTTAGAGGGCAGTCTCCACGACCGGTTCGTCCACAGGGGGTCCCCAGCGGGGGTCGCTACAAAAGAATAAAAAACCAAAGAAAGTATAAACAGAGGAAGAATCCTCCTTCGGAAAGTATCTTGTTAAAAGAAGGATAATGAGGATAAGAACAAAGACAAGACACCAGGAAAGTTAAAAGAGAAAATGAAAATTTAAAAATAAGAAACAACACAGAAAGCAGAGGATAAAGATCTTGTCTGATGCAGTAAAAGAGAATGGTAAAGTTTAAGCAAAGAGAAAAAACAGCTAGCATAAGAAGAAAAGAAGCTAGGGGCAAGAAAGTAGAGAGGAGGGTCTAGATATACAAGAGAAAAAAAGAATAAACATATTTGAGAAAAAAAAAAAAAAAAAAAAAAAAAAAAAAAAAAAAGATTAAACCATAGTCTTTTAATTTTTAATGTGTTTAAATATGAATTGTAATTGCCTGTGTTAGCGACTATCTGACAGTATCAGACAAACCTAGCTATATAAAGTATAGAGTGAAAAAAAAACATGTAAAGCAAGTTAAATAATATGAGCAGATTCTGGCCCTTTAGGTCAGGAAGTTCTTGTGTCCCCTTTGATTCACTGTGTCAAGCCATTTTCAGGAAATGTCTGTTGTATTGTGGATCTTATGTTAGAACACTGTCAAGGACACCCTACGGGAGGTGAATGGACCAGCAGGTCTATGGCCCTCTGCGCCACTACTCTAATTTAGCAATCCACAGTTTCTATTTTTCTATCTGTTACAGTCACTTGACCAATTTAATTGACGTTTGTGTAGTGTTTATCAAATAACCTCAACCTTTTAAAACCACTATGGCTTGACGGCCAGCTCATTTTTGAGGTGGATTGTCTTTGGGACTGAGAGAAATGTAGCTCCCGAACGTCATTTCATGCAAGAGATTCTGTGCTATAAGTGATTTAGGGGCTGGACAGAAATAGTCCAGGTAGAGAATGCATTGCACACAGAAGGGCATCCACTTGAGGGAAAAACGTGCATTGAAAGACCATAGGCAAGAAACAAAGTAACAGGGAGGGGCTTTAAAATCGGGAAAACCTGATCAAACCAAGGGATTCGAACCAGCGAGTGAAGACTTTCAAAATGCTGCACCGTGGAAATGGTCTGGTCTGTTTATAATGATCTTTGGGTGGTGGTTTCCACTTCTTTAAGCTAGTTGTGGTCGCTAACAGATCAGGAGATACCATTTTGACTCCAGTCTACATCTGTCATTAGGTATCCAGGTGCTTCTCCTCACCCTAGATTGACAGAACAGAGTTGAACAAAATAACCGTTGTTTAAAATTAGAAGAAATTGCTTTCAGTGCTATCCCTAGAAGAAAGCAATGAGTGTCCTGTTCTCACCAGATCACCAAGGAAGGAAGGAAGGAAATGGGGAAAAAGGAGGAAGGAGGACAGGATGAAGGAGATAAAGGAGGGAGGGAGAAGCTCCTGTAGTGCAAGATGAAAATCCAAGTGTCTAATTACAGTATAAGATACTTATGAATTAGGGAACCCTGGGTGGCAGCGGTTTAGCGCCTGCCTTTGGCCCAGGGCACGATCCTGGAGACCCGGATCGAATCCCACGTCGGGCTCCCGGTGCATGGAGCCTGCTTCTCCCTCTGCCTATGTCTCTGCCTCTCTCTCTCTCTCTCTGTGACTATCATAAATAAATAAATTTTTTTAAAAAGATACTTATGAATTAGATTAGCACATGATAGGAAAACCAGGTATTTATTTCATCCACTACATTTCCAAGGGGAAAATATAAAATTAAGATCTCCTAGATGACACAACAATGAAAATCCTTAACAAAGTTTATTAATATGTCAGTACAAATGTTAATATTTCAATGCCAGAGAACTCTCCAAGCATAGAAAGCAAAAACAACCCACCCCATTTCTAATTCAGTTCAACCCTCTGGGATCTGAAATTCTGGTCTGCAGGATCCACACTTGGGAAAGTGAGCTGATGAAAGACCAGTGGAGGGTACAAATTATGAATTCAATTCTATGTTAATTCCAGGGCTTCAGTTGGTTGGAGGCAGCTCCTTCTCAGAGCAGCCTATTAAGGCTGAAAGGCACACTCATTAGAATGTATCTTTAAATTTCCATTCATTTAGTCTTAGTGTTTTGTAGTTCTTAGATACTTTTTCTTTGGGAAATGTCTTAAAGCATTGACTTTGTTGATGAAGCTCTGAAAATAAGTCATTCTTTGCTTCCGTGGTGAGCAAGACCGAGCATTTCAGGACTTCTGCTCTCACAGTCGGAAAGGAAGAAGGCTGTCTGGTCCTTTACTTGTGCTGAAAGAGCAAAGACACTTTTCTTAGAATACCTCAGGAAATCCCTTACTCTCATTCGCCTGAGTGGTGGCATGGTATTCCTGAACCCATTGCTTTCAAAGGCAGGAGAGCCAACTTCCTTGCTGGTCGTACACTGTTTTACAAATCTGGCATACTCTGAAGTATCTGGCCCACTGTTGCCCTTTCCAGATGAAAGCCTTGGACCGCACTGGTCCTTATTAGAATCCGACTCATGCTCAAGGCTGGACAGGGGTTTACTTCCCCTGAAGTCCCAGGCCAAGCATAACAAGGGGAGATAGAACTGAACCCAGAGAAGGAATGGAGGAGGAGGAGGATAGCAGAGAAGTCAAGGATGAGTGGACAGAGATATAACAATTGGTTTTCCTGAGTGACACATCTTCCTGATTCCTTATTTTTCATCCCTAGTCAAAAAATACTGTTTTTCCACATAAAATGTAGTATAATTGCTTTTGTGATATATTCTGCTAAGTCTCTTATTAGAATGCATAGATCTAGAAGCAATGTCATTTGGTATATGAATCGTGGGCAGCCTGCATAAAAATGAAAGTTAAAGGGTGGCGTCAGACATGTAATGAACATGCTGCCATCTTTGGGGAACTAGTGGAGAAACACTCATCAACATGATACTTAAAACAGAATATTTACTTAGGCACATTTTGGAAAGGATAATTTTTAGCATATATGAGGTGCCATCATTTAGGATATTTTCACTGATTTTTGAATCATTTATTAGTATAAAACCTGTAGTATTTCTACTTTATTAAAATGCATTATTAGATTCTACAAAAATGTCCACAATAACTTGGAATTAAGAATTTTTATTTCTTTAAGGAGCCTGGGTACCTATCTTTGCCTGAAATCTTAGAGACATGTTTCTAGTTCATAAGGAAATGCAATACCTCCACCATTCTTAACTAATACTGTTATTAACATGTGTATTAAAACAACCTCAGTGTTTCCTTAAGCAACCCTGGATAACAACATAATTGTTCTACCTAGATATAGGATTATATCAGCACATGTTATAAATGGATCATTTTCTAGAAACACAAAAAGAGCAGGAATGAATTTCAGTGCCCTTGCTCTAATCATTGGAGACCGAAATTGGTTTACTCCAAACTCTTAAAATCAAGTAAAAAGGTCTACTCATGTGCTTACAGAGTTATTTGTTCTAGATTTAATCTTAAAGCTACTTAGGGGGAAAATTGAACTTAAAGGTAAAATATCACTAGATGTATTTTCAAATCTTGCTCAAACCATGATTGTTATGTTTATGTTTCATTATCTTGAGAAAAAAGTTTTAATGCTTACCTCATGTTCCCTGAAAATTCCGAGTGTATTTTTTGGAGATGAATATCCAGGGAGGAGGGAACATCTTTCTCCTGCGGTGAGAAATTTAGGAACAGACAGTGGGCTAACTGAAGTTGCTTCTTTAGACATCAGTGTATGATTTGTAAGTCATAAAATATTAGAGTTGACCTGTCAGCTGTCTATATTACAATATGTGTTGAAGGAGTGACTCAGTAGTGCCACAGGTGAATAAATAGGGGCACATAATAAATAACTGAAGAATCATAACCAGTGTCATTTAAAGCAATGGATGGGGAGCTACAAGAAAAGGCTACAAGAAAAGGCCATAGAAATTCCTGTGAGATTCTAGAAGACAGAGTCCAGGTGGTCATCCATGAGTCTTTTAAAGGAGTTGAAAGGCATAGTCTTGTGGCCAGCCTATAAAAATCCATTTCCAATACACAGTCCATAATATTTTCCCATTGAGCTGAATTGGTCATCTCCCTTTCCATATTCCTGGGCAGACATGATAAAATACTAATAAAATACATTTTATGGCCTTAAGGACAATGCATGTGGGAACAGAGATGCAGTATTCACATTAGAAAAAAAAAAGGCAGTACAGGTTGTGTGTCCTACTTGCCAAATCAAGGGTGTCCTGAGGACCACGCAATTCAGGGCAAGGAGGCACTGCTCAGAGTTGGAGAATTGAGTCTTTGTAGGAGCTAAAGAGAGGGGAGATCCAAAAAAAACCGATGCAGGCAAAAGATTAAGCAAGTCAAGGTCTGGGGGTGGGGAGAATTTCATAATATTTGTCCCCAATGTTATTATCATATAATTGACATACGGCATTGTGTAATTTTGAGATGTACAACAGCATTGATGGGATACTCATATATGTTGCCGTGGGATAACCACTGTAGCATTAGCAAACACCATACTGTCCCTTAATTTCCTGTCTGGATTATGCTAAAAATATGTGACATCAACTCTCTTAACAACTTTGAAGTGTACAATACAGAATTGTTAACTATCTTCCCAAGACTGTGTGTTACAGAAGGTGGAGGAGAAAAGACTAATGCCACTTCTTCCTGTGAGTGGTCCCCGTGATAATAAAACTAGGATTCGGCCAGAGGAGGTTTCCTATCCTGATTCTCCTCTGAGAAGTGACTTCTAAATAAATAAAGATGGAAAGCAAGGATGTGAATGGCATTTTCAGTGGCATTTGTACTCTCGGAATAATGGTCTTTTGCATATTAATTCACGTTTGCAGTCTGCAAAAAGTAGTTCCGTAGACTTTTCCCATGTGAGAATAGTGGTTTCTTAAATGGATGGCATCTCCAGATCCTCCAGACAGCTCAGGGGCTGTGAGAAGGGCAATTAAGAAACAAAATTTAATTTAAAAAAATGCATTTGAAATGGAGTTTCAGATGAAGACAGTGCTTAATCAAATTAGCAATAAAAAAAGAGTATTGGGATTTCAGAACTGTTGGAACCAGGTGGTTGATCATTTGACCCACTGAGTAATTATGAAAGTCTGGTATGTGCAGCTACTTTCTGCAATAGGAAGTGCCTTCGTGCTACAGAGTCAAATGGCAAGAATGGGAAATATGGCTGGTTGTAGGCACACATGATACCAACAGTGAAATATGCCCCTTATCTACAGACTATGGTGAAATGATGTTGGTGCCATGCTCAGGATTGGGTTTATTATGCTCTGGATTCTTTGCTATCTTTAGAACTAATCTTTTCACCCATCTTTTATCAGGTATTCATCTCTCCTAGCAATTAAGATGCTGCGGCATAGCTTGAGGTCAGTCACTTGAAGCTAATGCTGTAGTTCACTGGATAAAATGATGCAGTAAGAGCCCCTCTCTGCACACAATTCCCCATCCCCCCCGCCTCAAGGAAAAAAGTCATTTCACCGCACTCTTTTTTACAGGTATTTTCAAAATATGAACTTTGTGTGACCTTGGCACTTAGCAGATAATTTGAACCATTATGTAAGTGAAAACATATTGTAAAAACATATAGAAGACAGACAAGTCATAACTTCTGCAAGGGCCAACTGTTTCATCAGAGCAGCATTTTCTCATTATTTGCTGGAGTAAATAAATACTGAAGCCAAGAATAACTACCTTCTTTATATTTAGTAAAATGGCCAACTCCCTCAACTTATAAGTCTTACTGTAAGAAGTTGAAAGCTCAACATCACGAATTTCACTGAAAAGACAGAAAGTCAAAGCTTGCCTTTAAGTAAATAATAACAATAATAATAAATTTAGGGATCCCTGGGTGGCGCAGCGGTTTGGCGCCTGCCTTTGGCCCAGGGCGCGATCCTGGAGACCCGGGATCGAATCCCACATCGGGCTCCTGGTGCATGGAGCCTGCTTCTCCCTCGGCCTGTGTCTCTGTCTCTCTCTCTCTCTCTCTCTCTCTGTGACTATCATAAATAAATAAAAATTGAAAAAAATACTTTAAAAAAAAATAATAATACATTTATAAAGTAGCTCACATTGATCGTGACTCTGCTATCCTTCACGTGAAGACCACGCATATTTGTGACCAGATGCTTGTTCTGTCTTTATCTGCTGTATACATGTGAGTTGTGAAGCTCAGGCACTGGAGCTCAGGAAGGCTGCAGATCTCCTGGGGCGGCCCGAGGGGCATGCGTCACACAGTGCAGACACCCAGTGAGTGAAGGTGCAGCAAAGCACCCACGCAGCCACCCAGCACTTTTGTGTGGGGTTACAGGCTGTTAGAGCGGCCACACTGAGTCTCATTCTTTGGCCTGTGAACACACTAGCAGGTTGCTGTCAGGATCAGAGCTTAAAACACTGCAGGCTCTTAGCTTCAGGGACCTATGGCCCTGCTTTTGGGGAAGCCTTAGGGTATATACCCTGGTCACTGGTCACTGGTCAGGGAAGTCCAGTAGTGTGCGATGCAAGGCTGATATTCATGTCAGGGTGAGCAGTAGCACTCCCTTGGAGAAGAATGGGCATGAATTTTGTCCAGCAAGGTGTAAAGATGGACATTCCTGGAAAAAAGGAATTCCAGAGATTACTGTCTTCCTTTTAAGTGAACATTGGTTTTACTGTTTGTATTTTTCCACATTAAACTGTTGAATTTTTAGAATATCATGCAAAGATTATCTGCATCACCCTGACACTTACACAGGAATGCTTCATTTCCTGAGGAACCTCCTACATTACACTCAGAAGCTTTTTGGGGGGAACATGAAATAGTGCTTGAAACAGTACATAATAAAATTTTTCTCTGTTTTTTCTAAATCATCTTTGACTACTAGAATTTCAACAGAAGCCAAAATCTGAGGTGGCTCTGTAATTGTAAAATTTCTAGTAACCGCCTCAGAAAGGTAAAGAGATACTAGTAAAATGAATTTAACACTATATTTTATTTGACACAGTGCTTGTGAAATATTCAAAGTTCTGCATGCAATCATCATAAAATATATGAGGAGGTACTTTATATTTCACCTTTTTGCATATTTAGTCTTTGAGGTCTGAATGTATTTCATATTCCCAGCCCTCTCAGTTTGTGAGTGCCCCCCTTCTAAATGCTAAACAGCTACATGTGGCAAGTGGCTACTGTATTGAACAGTGTGTTTCTAATTATAGTTGGTGCAGTTAGGCAGTTTAGAGACTGAACTTTTTCTTGGCCTCCACATCACCCAATACCACTGTTAGTAGAATTGATTCTCTGTGTAAGGCCTTCTTTGGATTTTTGTACCATTGACTTAATGTTGTTACAGAAGAGCAATCCTTTCTTCCCCTCACAAGATCTTCACTCTAAATTCCTTCACTCACACTAGGCATTTCTCAGAACTATGCAAGGAGTCCCAGATTTCAGGTGTACACCGAATGTGTGCACATAATGACTTTCGCCTCAGAGACAGGTGCTGTGGCTTAGGATGAGTTGACTTTCAGGAAATCTAATTCAGCATGCAGTAATCATGGAAGACTTCAAGTCTTATGAGGACAAAGCAAGGTGAAACTTTTTTTTTTTTTAAGATTCATATATTAATTTTTTGGAGAGAAAACACTAGCAAGGGGAGAAGGGAGGGAGAGAGAGAATCTCAAGTAGATTCCACACTGAGCAGAGTCCAACACACGGCTCGATCTCATGACCTTAAGATCATGACCTGAGCTGAAACCAAGAGTTGGATATTTAACCGATTGCACCACGCAGGCGCTCCAAGATGAATCTTTTAGTGTGAACGTCTGCTCAACTCCATGGAAACAGTTGGCAAGGAACTAATATATTATTTAGTACATTCTCCTCCTCTTAGAGTTGTAGAAACCAATCCTTGTGCAATATACTCAAGTCACCTAGGACTTTGAAAAGTATTTTTAAAGAAAAAAAGATCTTCCCTCATTAGAGATACTGTTAAAGGATGGATTTTTTTGAAAGTGCATAAATAAATAAAACAAGGACCCAAAAATTTGCTGCGACCCTGTTTTTCTCCTTAACTTTTAAGATGTCCTTGCATTTGTATGAGATGTTACGGAATTAATTTAGAGTTCATTTCATGACTGTTCTTGATATACATTAACACAGTACCTTGGCCATCATTGATAAATCAATATTGTTATATTATTAACTAAACTCCAAACTTTTTCTAGATTTCCTTACTTTTTATTGAATGTCTTTTTCTGTTGTAGGATAACACCCTATCTTTATTTTTATTTAAGTTCAGTTTGCCAACATATGGTATAACACCCAGTGTTTATCCCATCAGGTGCCCTCCTTAGTGCCCATCACCCAGTTACCACATCTCCTCATCCCCACTCCCCTTCTGCAACCCTTTGCTTGTTTCCCAGAGTTAGGAATCTCTCATGGTTTGTCTCCCTCTCTAATTTTTCCCACTTGGTTCCCCTCCTTTCCCTTATAATCCTTTTCACTATTTCTTCTATTCCACACATGAGTGAAACCATATGATGATTGTCCTTCTCCGATGGACTTACTTCACTCAGCATAATACCCTCCAGTTCCATCCACATCGAAGCAAATGGGTGTTTGTCTTTTCTGATGGCTGAGTCATATTCTATTGTGTATATGTACCCATTTCTTTATCCATTCATCTGTCAAAGGACACCGTGGCTCCTTCCACAGTTTGGCTATTGTGGGCATTGATGCTGTGAACATTGAGATGCACGTGTTCTGATGTTTCACTACATCAGTATCTTTGGGGTAAATATCCAGTAGTGCAATTGCTGGGTCGTAGGGTAGCTCTATTTTAACTTCTTGAGGAACCTCCACACGGTTTTCCAGAGTGGCTGTATCAGTTCACATTCCCACCAACAGTGTAAGAAGGTTCCTCTTTCTCCACATCCTCTCCAACATTTGCTGTTTCCTGTCTTGTTAATTTTAGACATTCTCACTGGTAACACCTTGCCTTTAGATGCCATGGCTCCTTCTAGTCCTCTAGTCGGGGACAGTTTTTCAGACTTCCCCTATTTTAGATGTCCTCGTCAGTTTCAAGGGGGTACTGCTCAGGTATTTTATAGAATGTCCTTCAATATAGATCAGTCCATACTGCAGTATAGAGTAGAAGTTGGTAAACTTTTTCTGTAAAAGGCCACTGAATAAATATTTCCAGCTTTGCGAACATTCCATGGTCACTGGTGCAGTCACTGAGGTGTGCTGTTGTAGTGTGAAAGCAGGCATAGACAATATGCAAATAAATGAGCAAGGCTATGTTCTAATAAAACTTTATTTACAAAAGTAGGCAAGGGGCTGAATCGGTCCATAAGCTGTTTGCTAAGCCCTGATATAGAGGCAAGAAAGCTACACTAGACTAAGTCTTTCTGGTTCTATATAGGGAAAGAAGGGGGGGAAAAAACAGATTGAAAAAGAAATTGAAAGAGAAAAAAGTCAACTCCGGTCAAAGAAACCCTTGACATTGTGTGGTTAAAGAACAAATATACATCATGAGAGAGTAGGAGGAGAAGCTTTCTAAAGGCTCTTTTACAGGAACCCCCTCCACATCCCTTAGTAGTTGTTCCCCGGCTCCTTTCCAAGTAAACAGAATTGCAAGTTATGGAAAATGATGCCAGGTAAAGTCAACCTGAGGGCAAGAGCACGTAGCTTGTTACAAATGACTTTCCCTTCCTGGAAGCCCTGTTTGGTAATTTGTGAATGCTTTTGCAAATTAAGTAAGTGCTTTGCCTGCTCAGTGCACTCCTAGTTTGTTATTTTTAACCAAAACCAGGCCTCAAATATTTCTCTAGTTTCGCTGTGCTTTTTAATACTGATACATTATTACCACTGGTATCAGTGATAGTACCAAGTCCTTAAAAGAGTGAGTGGGTCAGGTACTTTAAATCAAATACTTAGCTGTTTAAAAATATTTTTCTGTTTTTTTTTTTTTTAATAACTCTGCATAGGCTAAATTTGAGTCCTCATTTTGCCAGGTGGCAGGCAATTAGGCTATAGCAAAATTCTAGGTAAACCCGTTCACTTCGGGTCAATTAAATCATTTACAGCTTGCTTTCTCCTCTTCAATGAGATGACATCTGAAATCCTAGGCTATTTATAATCATTGCACTGGAGCATGGCATCACTTCCAGTCATTGGCTTGCCCCTCTGCTGCCCTCAATTCCCAGCTGTTGGTTGGCCCCTTGCTGAAATGCAATAGGACATTCTGTCCCACCTGACACGGGCAATGTCTCACTATTCATCCCAGCTCTGTCTCAGCTGAAATCCACATCATATGGGGAAATTGGAATTTTAGCTGTTCTTCTTACCCTGTCTCTCAGGGTCCATGGGACACCTTTTCTTTGCTGCCATATGCCATTTCTTCTCCTGTGCTTCTGGGCCATACCAGACAGATCTGAGCGACCTACAAATCCTTGCCCTTGGCCCCCAAGATGTGAGCATGTGTTCCCTCTGTCATAGGATTCCTGAGTTCACTTCAGGACTCTGTCATCTGTTCCCCTTGCCTTGGTCTGAGGGAGGCAGGAGGCAGCAGCCTTTCTTGTGAACAGAATGGGCACCTCATGCTCTGTATCCTTCCAAGGGTCTTTCTAATTTGGCATGGAGTTTGTGTCTTCTCTTTTATGGTGAAAGAAAAGTAAAAGGATGAAAGAGGAGGATGAGAAAAACTGAGCCTCCACTTAGCCTTATTTTTCCTAAATATTTGTATCATACATCTGCTCTACTGCCTAAGCAAGACTGCCTCTGGTGTTATGCTCTGGTTCCAAAGCTACCATCTCTCATTTGGGCAACAGCCTCCTACTGACTGGTCCCAAACAGTGGGAATGAGAGGAGTGAGGGTTCAGCATGTTGGGGAGATGGCATCAACTTTCTTTGATGGGCTCAAGGAGAAAGAATACACACCTGCTCTATTTTCCATTATTAACCCTTCACTATATCCACCATGGGACAGACCTCAGGGATACAAAATCAAGTCTTAGAGACATGCTCATTGTTCCATGGAGCCAAGGAGAGTCCAAAATATGTGACCTGTGGAGCAGACTAATACAGGGGCAGTCCTTACAACTAATATTATTTTTTAAAAGATTTTATTTATTTATTCATGAGAGACAGAGAGAGAGAGAGAAAGAGAGGAGAAAGAGGCAGGGACACAGGCAGAGGGAGAAGCAGGCTCCATGCAGGGAGCCCAACATGGGACTCCATCCCGGGTCTCCAGGATCATGTCCTGGACTGAAGGCGGTGCTAAACCGCTAAGCCACACGGGCTGCCCATATTATTTAAACACATTTTATTATGTATTTTATGACAGTGGAGAAATCTAATTTTCTTTTGTCCCTCTATTAGTTTTGATCAGAGCATAATGCTGCATGCGTCAAGTCAAGCATTCTGAAAACATATAGAGAAAAAGCGAGTGCTGATTTATACCTGACCCCATGCCCCTCCTCCTTCCACGTTTTCTCCCTGACCACACAAGGTCGTTATGCCTTGACACTCCCAGCAGCCTCTAGCTCTTCCCCTGATCTGTTCTTCATATAAATTATCAACCCCTTGACATACCATAGACATTTTTCTCTCTTCACACTAAAATCAGTTCTCACTAAGAACAAATTAATTGGTTTTGATCACTAGCAGATCACCAAGATAATATGTGGAGGGCTCAATAAATATTTACTGGATGGATGAGTTACATTGCATTTATATTTTCATTTTTCAGGAATGATTTTTTTAAATGTGTAACCCATGATTCACAACAGACATCCAGTAAGTAGTGACTATGCTATGTGTGGTATTTAGTTATCATGACTTTATGGGTATATTGTATCAGGTGGAGAAAGTGAGAGAATATTTCCGGGGATATCCATGGTTTTTAATGTGTATGGGTATGGGGTATTAATGGGTGAAAGACACAAATGAGGAAATGACTGCTGCACTCCTCTTACTTTCTTATATGACAGTGTTAATATCAGCAGTGCTCATTAGAGTTGACTTCTATAGAGAGCTTATGGAGGAATGCACAGTGTCACGTATCTCTGTGTTAAGCATCTCACGTATGGTAGAGAGTTCAGTTGTCAGAACAAGCCCATAAGGCAGGAACTACTGTTGACTCCTGGGGCTTGGGGATGCTAAAAGTGACTCAGAGACGCAGAGAGGGCATGTGATGGGGAGAAGTTTTGAGAGCCACCTTGTCCTGGTACCTATTTTCTAGAATCAAGAAATATTTCTTGGATGTAGAATAGAGTCTGGATACAGAAAATTTTCTGTATCTATTACATTAGATTCTTAAAATAGGCACATGAGTCCTAGGCTGGTGGCTTCCTTTTTCCCAATGACATCAGAGGTAGAGAGTTCAGTTGAGAATAGGTTTTGGAGAGCTTTGACGATAAATGATTGGAAAAGATTCCAGGAGTCTCAGAGATATAACACAAAGGACAGAACAGATTGGGGCCACTCTGAAAAGGCTAAGGCAAATCCCCTAAATCCCTTTAGGAAATATGCCTTTTGGAGGAGGTGTACACACAGCTGCTGCAGGCTTCACTCAGGTAGAACCAAGAATCCTGTTCCTAATTATGATGAACCAGTAATCCAACTGCTCACATTCTCAGAATGATGACTATTTTTTGGAGTTTTTGTTTTGTTTAGTTTTTTGGGGTTTTGTTTTGTTTGTTTCATTTGTTTTGTTTTATTTTTTGTTTTTTGTTTTATTTTTTTGGTTCTTCTATGAGGACACGGCTGTTTGATCTTTAAATCAGCCCAGAGCACTTTGCAACCAATCTGTGTATTTCTTTTCCCAGATGATAACATTATTTTGTTTGGTTTGGTTGGCGTCATTGGCCTTGGCTAACGTCTTGTATTTCAAGTTCTTCTTCATTTTCCAAGCTTCCCCGATTACTTAGCCACACGGTGCATTGTTTCAGTTCCAGTCCCATTAATCAGACTCTTGCCAACTTTTCACAGCTTGGGAAGAATTTTTACTCAAAACATTCAAAACCAGCATTTCACGGAATTCAGCTGTGGTTAACAATGGGCAGCCTTGTTGGTGGGGACCACATTCAAAGTTAATGGGCTTGAAGGAGCATTTTGGTGCCTCTTGGAAAGCATGGGAGCTGGAGCCCAGGCTGCTCAGTTATCAGCCGCCGAGGGTGGAATTAGGATGCTCGGGGCTGGCACACCAGCCTTAGAGACCGCTCCGCCAGCTCCGCAATGTTCTCAGGCTTGGGATGGGGGGTGGGAAGTAAACGCATCTCCATACAGACTATTGTGAGCACTCCCTATCAAATGCAGGGATTCGCCACGAGAGCAGAGTTGGGGATTGTGCCGCCCATGCTTTGTGTGGCCCTCAAATTGAGGTCACAGTGGCTTGATTTTTCCCCTGCCATAGAACAAAGCCCTCTAATAAATTTATTAAGTCTAAGTTATTTGCAATTCATGTGCTCTTTGCAGATCAAGACTGGGTTATGGACGATGCCTTCTTTACACAAAAGAATTGAAGCATGAGGAGGAATCTAGGCAGCAAGTGAGGACAGGAAGCCCTTCTAAATCATCTTAGGAGCACTTCAGGTAGGTTTTTCTGCAAACCATGTATAACACCCGCTTTGTGTTCATGCTTCGGAAAACTACTTTTTTGAAGTTTCTGATTGTTCAGGGCAAAATTGTATATTACATACTGCAACATACTGTGCCATTAATTCCCTCAGCAACTTACTGATTAAGGCACGACTTAAATTTTCTACCATTAGAAACATTTCACTTTCTGTGTTCTATGGATGGAATTGTTTTAAAAATTATTAATAGACTTGATTTCTTAGCAGTTTTAGGTTTACTGAAAACTTGAGCAGAAAGTACGGAGTTCGTATATCCTCTGCTTTCCTTCTCCAGTCAGTGTCCTCTGTTGCTGACATATTAGTGTGGTCTGTTTGTTATAATCAATGAACAAATGTTAATACATCTTTGTTAACTAAACTCCCTAGTTTATATAAGGGTTCACTTTTTTAGTTGTTCAGTTTTATGGGTTTTACCAAACATATGTCATATATGTACCATTATAGTAACATACACTAGCATAATTTCTATGCCCAAAACCCCTGTAAACCATCTGTTCATCCCTTCCTGCCGTCCCCTAATCCCTGGCGACCACTTCTCTTTTTACTGTCTGTATAGTTTTTTACATTTTAAATCTTGGACATTTTACCATCTCATTATCTTACTTTATCAAGACTGAATTTATTTTTCTGAGAATGACCAACATCAAGGGATTGTGACTATAGTTTTAGGTTCAAATTATATATTTGGTTGTCACATGTAAAATGTTTTTTAAAAATCCAGTTTCATCAAGTGTTAATGGATTCACTTGTTTTGTTGTTGTTATGGTTGTTGTTTTAGAGAAAGAAAAAGAGCATGCAGGAGCAAGGGGTAAAGGAGCAGGAGGAGAGGGAGAGAGAGAATCTTAAGCAGGCTCCACACCCAGTGCAGAGCCCAACACGAGGCTCAGTATCACGACCCTGAGATCATGACCTGAGCCGAAATCAAGAGTCAGATGCTCAACTAGCTTAGCTACCCACGCCAGCCCTGTATTCATTTGTTTCTTAAATAAAAACCCAAATCATTAAATAGCCCTAGGTAATAATGACAAAAAATTACATAAGAGTGTATTAGAAAGAAAATATAGCTCTGATGTCTTTGCCCTTGGTGTGCCTCCATGCATGTCTCATCAGAAGAAGAAAGAATACGATTGTTTCAGTTTAGCTCAACTACTTACTCCTGTATCTGTTAGATCTTGGTGATTGGAACACAACTTGCTGACCTCAGAGGGAAGCTTCCATCTTTTTCAGAGCTTCAGGAGAATGTGTGTGTGTGTGTGTGTGTGTGTGTGTGTGTGTGTGTGTGTGTGTATACTATGTCATATATTATGGAAATTCGTCTTTTCTTGTGTATTTGATTTTTGAACATCCGTAATAATGTTAGCATTCGGCTCAGCCATCCTCCCCATTCTGCAATGGCCCACCTTTGTAGAGAGGCCTACCCTTACTTCTACCATGGCCTAGGCCACCACCTGTGTCCTGAAAGATGCTAATGGCTCTGTCCACCACAGCGGTTCTGATTCCAGCACACGACTCTCCATCCTCCCTTTGCAGTTAGGCTTGAGATATACCAAAGTCCTGACAAATGGAATGGGAAGAATGGGTGGAAGCCACTTCCTAGACTGCTCTGGGACAACATCCCACAGAATGCTTTAGCTCTTGTTTCGTCTGCTTTGGGAACGATCGGAGGCCAATGTGTTAACTGGGTGAGTGCTGCGTGCACATGAAGGGAGCAATAGATATGTCTTGGTTTCACTGAGTCACTGAAACGGGAGCTTGTTGGTTACAATATCATAGTCTATCCTGTCCTGACTACTCATACTATGCTTGGTATGTTGGCGGGGTTGTCTTTGTGTGTTTGGTTTTCTGCTACTCTATGTAACCTGAGGATAGCTTTTTGGGTTCCCAGGAACTTGTAAAGTTGCCCACTCACTAAGGTCTCAGAATAGATTAGGTACATAAGTATGCCTACATGTAATCCCATGTACACACGCATATATGTACATCTCTATCTCACAAAGGAGGAAAAAAATATGTATGTTTAGAATAAAAAAGGGAAAGATAATAGTATTTGCTTACCATATATAAGCATTTTCTTCTTTTTCAATGATTTATTTCTATCATTTAAAAGCTTAGATTGAATTTAACTCAGTTTTAGATCAAGTTCCTTAGTTTTTAAGGAAACAATCTTAACTCTAATAGATGTTTACGAAGGTAGCAAGCAGCAAATTGGAAATATATTGCACGTGCATTGAAACTCAGTCTGCACTCTTGATGCAGCCTGGTTGTTTAATACAATCCATATGGGTTATTGCATTGTGGTGATGAGGCCCCAAGTAAAACAGGTTATTCTGGAGGTAAAAACATGGAAATATATCAGATATGATTTAATCCTTATAAGACATTTGACTTTTGTATGACATCTATGATGAGATACTTTTTAGCAGCCATAAAATCATCAACAATTGTCTTTTCTGGGGACAATAGCAGAAGAGGAGGCTCTGCTGGAGAAAAGAAAGCTCAGCTCCACTAAATGACTGGCTTGGCCAGCATTCCCTTGACCTTCCTTCTATTACCATGGCAGGGCTTGTCTTATGTGGGAGTGACATGCCCACAATAGGGTAGGAAATGTCACTCATTCCACAAGGAGAAGAATGAGGTAATGACATTAGTGAGATCCGACCTATCCACACTCCATATGTGCTTGAGAGACTGACTGGAGGTCAGATAGAGAGAGAGATACAGAACTCAGCCTCCCGCAACTCCGTTGGGTAGATGTGATCAGGCCGTCCTACACTTGAGAAAACAATGTGCCTGACCCCTTTCAGAGAGCCAGAGAACTGTCCTAAATTTACGCTGCTAAGAAACTCACTGCATGTTTCCCATATTACGAAAGAAACACAAATAGAAAGGCACAGAGAGATACCAAACTTCACGTAACACAACATACAAAATGACAGTTTAATCTTGACAGTAAATGTGAATAGGATCTCTACGAATATAAAAAGACACTAAAATCAAGTGATAAATTGTCTCCCAGAGACATACTTGAAACAATTTGATCCAAACATTTTTATTGAAAAAGGATGCAATGTATATTAGGGAGGAAAAGTTAATATTAAGGGGAATAAAGAAAAATATAGATAAAAGCCAAAGCAGTGAACACTACTAGAAAAAGTATCAACAGCTATGAATGTGGGTGCTTTCTTTCTTTCTCTTTCTTTCTTCCTCCCTCTCTCTCCCTCTCTCTCTCTTTTCTTTCTTTCTTTCCTTCCTTCCTTCCTTCCTTCCTTCCTTCTTCCTTCCTCTTTCTTTTCTTTTTTCTTTTCTTTTTTCTTTCTTTTCTTTTCTTTTCTTTCTTTTCTTTTCTTTTCTTTCTTTTCTTTTCTTTTCATCTTTTCTTTTCCTTCTTCTTTCCTTTCTTTTCTTTCTTTCTTTCCTCCATGCCCAGCATGGAGCCCAGGACAAGGCTTAAAACTCATAACCCGGGATTAAGACCTGAACTGAGATCCAGAGTCAGACCCTTAACAAACTGAGCCACCCAGGTGTCCCTAGCTATGAATGTACTTAATCATCATGGGTAAAAACTATTGGAAATACATACAAGGAGAAAGGGAGGCTCCTCACGGTGACTGCTCAGATCTCAGAGATCACATAAACAATATTGGAAAAGTTTATGGAAGAACCAAGTAAAGTAATTGTCAGGATTCAACATATATATCTATTTATTTAATATGTATGTATCCACTGCCAAGTTAGGTAGACCATGCCTTCTGTTTTAAGACCCACAAAACATTTGTAAAATTTGGCTTTATGTTTGGCCACAGTGAAACACCACCCTCCAAAATCAAAAGGGGTAGTAAAAGATATCAGATTTTATGACATAGGGAACAAAAAATTAGAACCTAATAAAAAATATAATAAAGTCTGAAGTGGCATGTTCTTTTGAAAACAGCACTCTTTAAATAATAAGAGTTAAAGAGGACATTTAAAATATAATTACAGATTATTTAGAAACTAATGCTAGTGGGCAAACTATGAAACAAAAATGCATTGGAGATGATCAGTGGTTAGCTGAGAAGCATTTAACAACTGGTTCCCCTAGTATAAATTCAGCATGAGTATTATTTGTGTAGCTGGTTATATTAATAAGTAAGACAGAGATAAAACAGTGAGAACATCAGAACTTGTGCATCATTAACTGAGTAATGTCTTTGCCGAATTGAGTAGGCAATAGTCCTTGAATACTGGGAGATAATTCCTCCCTATGTGTGTTTGGAGGTGTGTGTGCACACATGTACGTGCACACGTGCATACTGTTCGCAGTGTAATGGCTTTAGAGTCAACACTGTTTTATAGTTAATCTGCACTATTATAATTTTCTGCAACATTTTCTTAAGCCCAGAGAAAATCAACAAAATAATCAGTTTAAGTCCCAGTTTGTAGCCCTTGCTGACTTCCGTGGTATAAATACTCCCACCATGGCCAATTCCAAGCTACCAGTGTAGTCACTGCACACAGAAATGAAGAGAGGTCAGCGGGAGCCACCACTATCTAACATAACTGCCTTCGACATCAATAACCTCAAAGGCAGAGATAATATGTAATGAAAAAATAAGACAATAAGAGAATTGTAGGTTTGGGCAAGTATTACTATGGTTTTAATACACTTTTGTTTTATATAATGTATTATTTTGTTTTATATAATTTTTAATAATGACAGCATTGAACACCAGGCTCCCTGAATTCCTGAGAAGTAATAAATCAATGTGAGCCGCCTCCGCCCATTACAGGCAGACAGTCCAGTTCAGAATGTTCTTAGAAGAAAATTCAAAGTATCTAATATTTCCATTTCAAACAAGCCTTACAATAATTTAACTAGGCAACCCTAAAAATAGAAGAAAGGAGAAATTAATATAGCTAACAACAAAAAGAATAGTTGGAAGATAGGAAAATAGGTGAGATATACGAATAAATACTGTGTAGTTTCTTGGAACAAACTGGCAATGTATACAACTTAAATCTGCCCATACTATCGTTGTTCCATTTGACCCTAGTGCTCTTAAGAGATAAGGTCACAGGCATGGCGAACAGAACACATGAAGCCAAAACAGGAAGCAGGGAGTGGGAGATTATGGGGATGGATTCAGATGACTCCGAAGGCTTATCCACTGTCCACCTGTTCTGGAACTAAAGTCACTTTAGGTGAGAAACATTTTGGCCTAATTTTGAGAGCTTGGAGGTTATGAAGTTTCCCTGTGATCACAGTATTTGATTTGGCTCAGTATGGCTTCACGTGGCCCAAGCTGGAAGCATCTCACCAGAGAACAAGTCCTGAGTCTAGTTCCAAAGATGTAGGAAGGATATCTAATCAGAAATAGGACCAGTTTACACAAATCTAGCCTTCTCAAGACCTTTATGTGAGCTGGATAAAGTATTTTAAGAATCTACTCGTTGCAGAGACTTACTTATTTAGGTACAGAGGAAAGAGGAAGAGCAAATGGACCCAAGGAATAATGTCACTACCTGTCCCTGTGCTGGGTACTCTCATGATCCAGGGCTGTATTTGGAATGTGGGTGGATGACTGGACACTGTCTGGTGCTGGCTTGGTGGCATCTTGGCACCCACTCCAAATCCATGTGTGTGGGAGCTCTGAGAGCAGAGTCAGGTCTCAATAAATCCGTCAGACAACAAACAAAAAATGCTTACTGCAACAGCCTTCGTTCTGCAGAGGGCTCAGTGTTTGTTTTTCTTGGTTCTCATCATTGGGTTTGAGAGCTTGTTTCTTACTGTCTTATTCCATGATGAGATGGCCATATTAGCTTTAATGAATGTTTCATATTGGTTCCTGTGAGTTTCTTGGAGCAATTTAAGATAAGCCAAGGATTAGTAGAAGGTTGCAGATGGAGACAAGATTTACATTTACTGTCTTAGAACCGGCCTTGTGGTCTAGAAACAACTGATAGTTACTTGTAGGGTCTAACTTCTGAAGGCCTGGTGCACACCACAGGCCTATAGAGAAAATACTGCATATACTAGTCTAAGTGAAGAAAAGAGAGAAGAGAGAAAAAGAAGGATTGAAGGAGAAAGAGAGAATAAAATGTAATGGATAAGTAAGAATATAAAAACGGCATATAGGGATGCCTGAGTGGCTCAGTGGTTGAGCACCTGCCTTTGGCCCAGGTGAGATCCTAGAGTCCCAGGTTTGAGTCCCACATTGTGCTCCTTGCATGGAGCCCTTTACTCCCTCTGCCTGTGTCTCTGCCTCTCTCTCTGTGTGTGTCTTTCATGAATAAATAAATGAAAATATTTAAAAAATATTTTTTAAAATGGTTATATATATGGAAAACAGTAGAATGTTTGTGAGGATGATCTTTTTCTTGGTGGAATTTTAAGAAACAGACTGATAGTCAAGGTCTATATTGAAAAAAAAGGTGTCAAAGATGCCCTCACTCTCTCTACTCACCTACAAAGTGACAAATAAAGGTTATTTCATAGGTGATCTTAGCCCATGATATAAAGACAGTGACATTTCAATGCTATTCAGCTTTAAAAGAAAAATTAATCCCTATGTTACTGAAACTGACCAAGACCAGAAAAAAAGAAGGAACACATTATATAGATTAGATATTATAAAGGTAGATTAACTGAGACATTAAAATACGACAGAGATCAGAAAATAAGAGAATTATAGGCATATATATGGGTCATATCAATTACATAAATATTAATGCAAACTCTTTAAGTGAACATTTAAGCTAGCAGTATATTAAGAAGTAATACCCCATGATGAAACAATATCTATTTTAGGAATACTGGCATGATTCAATATTAGGAAATCTATTAATGTAATTTGTGGCATTAAGTTAATTGAAAAAATAACTTTACTGTTTTAATAAGTATCAAAAAATAATTTCATACAATCCAACAGTTATTTCAGATTAAAGTTCCAGGCAAAATAGAAGTGAGAGTAATAAAAATAAATTCAACCAAATATGTCTTGTTGCTGAGACATCCCATTGGAGTCATTAAGAGAAAAGAAAACAAAAACAAACTCAAAATAGATTAAAGACCTAAATGTGAGATCCAGAACCATATAGATCATAGAAGAGAGCACAGGCATTCATTTCTCTGACATCAGCTGTAGTAGCATTTTTCTATATATGTCTCCTGAGATAAGGCAAACAAAAGCAAAAATAAACTATTGGGATTTCATTAAAAAAAAAAAAAACTTCTGAAAAAAGTTTAAAAAATTTTTTAAAAAGCTTCTGCACAGTGAAGGAAATAATCAAAACTGAAAGGCAGCCTATGTAATGGGAGAATATATTTGCCAATGACATATCTGATAAAGATTTAGTGTCCAAAATCTATAAAGAATTTATAAAACCCAATGCCCAAACCACAAATAATCCAGTTTAAAAAATGCACAGAAGACGTGAATAGACACTTTTTCAAAGAAGACATACAGATGGCCATGAGACACATAAAAAGATGCTTGATCTCACTGATCATCAGGGAAATAAAAATCAAAATGACAATGATATATCACCTCACACCTGTCAGAATGGCTAAAATCAGCAACACAGGAAACGACAGGTGTTGGTGAAGATGCAGACAAGGGGGAACCCTCTTGCACTGTTGATATGAATGCTAACTGCAGCAGCCACTCTGGAAAACAGTATGGAGGTTCCTCAAAAAGTTAAAAATAGGGATGCCTGGGTGGCTTAGTCAGTTGAGTATCTGACACTTGGTTTTGGCTCAGATAGTAATCTTATGGGTTGTAAGATCAAGCCTCATGTCAGGCTCCACACTCAGTGGGGAGTCTACTTGGAGGCTTTCTCCCTCTCCCCCCCCCCCCACCAACTCATGCTCAAGCACTCTCTCCCTCTTTCTCTCAAATAAATAAATCTTTTTTTAAAGTTAAAAATAGAACTACCATATGATCCTGCAATGGTACTTCTAGATATCTACCCAAAGAATAGAAGAATACTAATTCAGAGGGATATATGCACCCCGTGTTTACAGTAGCATTATTTACAATAACCAAGATATGGAAGCAGACCAAGTATCTATCAGTTGAGAAATGGATAAAGAAAATGTGGTATGGAGTGCCTGGCTGGCTCAGTTGAGAGAGCATGTGACTCTTGATCTTGGGATTTGGAATTTGAGCTCTGTGTAGGGGGTACAGATAACTTTTGGGGGGGGTACAGATAACTTAAAAAAATAAACTTTAAGAAAAAGATGTGGTATATATACACAATGGAATATTGCTTATCCATGAAAAGAAATGAAATCTTACCATTTGCAACAACGTAGATGGAGCTACAGGGTGTAATGCTAAGTGAAATAAGTCAGAGAAAGACAAATACCATATGATTTCACTCATATGTAGAATTTAAGAAACAAAAAATAAGCAAAGAGAAAAAAAAGAGAGGGGCCAACCAAGAGACGGACTCTTAACTCTAGAGAATAAACTGAGGGTTACCGGAGGGGAGATGAGTGTGAAGATTCTTAATGTGGAACAAAGATGTGATATGGAAGAGATTAAGAACCTTGCATTTCTAAATTTGCATTGGAAATATGAGTATGAACTCTCAAGTTTCATATATACTTTTCAAGTATGTTGAAAATTCTTAGAAACAAAAACTAATTCAGTGGCAATGACATTCCTAGGACCCAGACTTTGGTTTTCATGTATCATTTCCTGTTTTCAGAAGCTTGGATTTCTTGGAGAAATGGCTGATTCTTGTCCTGGGGCAGGAGATGCAGAAGATGAGACTAGAGCATCATGAAAAATCATAGGAAAAAAATATACCAGAATCTAGTAGGGTTATGTCAAAAAGACTCAGTGGCCAACTTGATAGAACTCACACTGGCCAAAGCTGAGCCAGTTTGAGCTTCACAGAGGATAAAGCTTGTAATGGATTAAAACCCACCAAATACACTTTAATCCATGAATTTATAAAGACATTTAAGAATAAGACCAGTTGGTCACATTGTGAAGATGAGAGTTAGCCAATTGATTACATTGAAAATCTAATAGGCATCTTCTCTTCCTATATAAGCAACAGAATGTTAGCTGAGAATTACAGTAACTGCAGTTAAATAAATGAATAAGTAAATTGATCAGACTAGAACATCACCATTTTTTGTCCTCGATGAATTAATGGATGTAGGTATTGAACACTCAGTGCTAATAGCATAAAAGAGAGCAAAGCCAGAAAATATTTATGTCCTGATGAAAAATTCAATTCCAACTATGGTCTTGCCAAATGGATTAAATCTGATTTTGATTAAGCCCCTGAATTCAGCTGATGATTATCAGGGAACGCAGAGAATGGAACAACTTGTTTAAGCACATCAGTAGGCAATAAGTAATACTCAGACTCTGGAAAACACTATGATTCAAACAACCCAGGTTTTGCAACAGATAAATTGTAATGGAAAAGAGGGATAGATAAGCAAGAGTAAAATCTGAAAACACACAAACCAAACACTAACCAGCCTAGTCTCTAACACCAGCAGCATTCAAACAAAGGAGAGGATTTATGACCAGCATGCTATGTAACCTGACGTTTCCAAGTGTCTGCAAAGCTTAGCTTGGTGCCTTTCCATGTAGCTTCTCATTCCTCTCTCCTTTCAATCTCTATAAGGAGAGGTTGGTAAATCTGAACCTGTTAAATGATCCATAATTACCCTCAACTTGTCAGAGTGCCATTAGGATAGACAAAGAATTTGGCCCAGGGTGGAGTGGAAGAAACTTTCCAAGGAAAAAAGTCCCTTTCTGAAGATCCATGTGCCATTGAAGACATGAGAAGGCAGGTAGAGTACACAGTATGATGAGAAAATGGAACAGGAACACGACTTTATTTTCTTTTCCTTGCTTGTCTAAATCTTGGGAACATAGAAGAGAGGAAGATTAAAAAGAAATCAAATAGTTCAAGATCTGTGGAGTGAGCTGGGCCACCCAGAGAGCCTACAGGGCATCTTCTTCCCCATCCTTGAAGACCGAAAGCTAAGGCCAGCTTCCAGTTCTCACTCACTTGTCCATTTTCAGTGAGGTGTGTGGAAGTGGCTCGAGTGGTGCCATTGAGCTTGGCCAGAAGGAGAACCAAGCAGATTCTGTGATGGGAGTAAAAAGCCTTCAGGGTGTGAAGCTGAATGCAGAGAACAACCAGATGCCTGAGAGTAGCATCTACCTGGGGTAAATCCATCCCCTACAGAAAAGGCAAAACAGCCATGTTGGGCCACCCTATGAATGGCATGTCCCATGTCCCCAGAAGAGTACAGACCAACCCTCTTCAAATCCAGGGGCTAGGGACAACTTAGTGTTTACACCACATTCCTTAGAAAAAAACAAGGAAAATGATGTTGAGAAGCATTTGTTTGTGACATATCAGTAAAAACTCAAGTCTCTGTCCAGGGCCATGCGTGGCAAACCGGTCAAGATGCAACAGTAAACCAAGGGTCTAGGAAAATGTAAGGAGGCTGTAAAAGTGTCAAGGAAACTGCTTTAAGATGCTGGGAAGAAATGTGAGTGTGCTGTGCATTCACAAGTATTGTTAAAATTGTATTTTTGGAAGATAGGAAATATACCTAATAGGTTGGTGCACTGCAACAAGACATCTTCATGCAAATTGCTTCAAACATCATCTAGTCCCTCCTGGCTGCATGTTTAAGGCACTACAGTAAGACGAATGGATGCAGAGAAGTTAAAATCCCGGGGAAAAGATCAAATCCAGCACAGTAGCAGAAGGATATGACCTCAGGGTAAAGATCAAAGCAAAAGTGATATAGTAAGGCCAATGTTAAGATGTCTGCAATGGTTAAGATAGGACCTGGTAGAACCTCTCAGCTGACTAGAACAGTGGACCACATGAGGCCATTGTTCTAGCACAGCCTACATACACTTAGAAGTAGCCATTGAGTCTAAGATGGCCTCTGTGTTGAGGTTGTAGGTTTGGATCTAAGAGGCCAGTCAGTCATCTCTTTGGTTCACACGTCTTTAGAGCAAGAGGAGCTACGTCCAAGTAAACCCATCCGCACCTGGAGATGATTTAGGAGACACAGTCTTCTAATTTAAGCCTGATCCTGATGCTAGAATGAGATGAGACTTCGGCATCATGGAAAAGAAGTGAATGTTTTGGAAACCAGGTATCAGAGGCTGGTTACAAGTCTCCAAACACAACTCCCATTGAACCACATCTTGTGTGCGTGCCCTTGTATAGCCCCCTCCTCCTTGGGCTGTCTCCTTGACCCTGTTGGTCACATGATGCTGTGCTCCTCCATGCCTGAGTCCCAGGTGGGTGTGGAAGATTTACCCTTGTGATACCACAGTCGCTGAGCCACTGAGTAAGAACTCCAGCTTCCCTGCTGACAAGACAACTGGGAGACCTTGAGACTCGGGAAGAGTATCTGAGACAGCCTTTTAAGGATCCCTGACAGGCTGCCAGGAATATGACTAAACCGTTTTAAATATTCCAGTCCAGTCAAGCTCTTTCAGATATCTGTGGCTTCAGCCAATATCACAGTGAGGAAGAACTGCTGGTTGAGCCCAGCTGACACACTCTATCCTGAGAGATAATAAAAAATTGTTTTAATAAAATACCAAGTGTTAGGCTAGATTGTGACATAGCAGTGCAAAATCAATACCTTGTTGACTATGATCACAACCACATTACATAATATTAACTGCAGGCGCTATAATATCTGTTCATAAGTACCTTTGCAGGAAAAGCCTACTTTTCACTAACCTGACTAAGGACCAGGAAGCCTAACCTGACTTCCCCTAAAGAGAAGGGACCTCCCTCTGTGCCTTTGTAATTCTCTTGTTACATATGTAGTGAGGTAGCCGGGTAGGTAGGTAGGTAGGCAGGCAAATAGACCTGGGTAGATGGCTGGTAGATTGCAGTGATGTGCATATAGGTCTAGCATACTCCTCCTTTTTTCAAGTCTTTGCATCCCCACTGCATAACACCAAATTGGTACTCAACAACTTTCATTGATTATAGGAATAAACTTTGTTTCTAGACTTGCCTGGAACCTTTTTTTTTTATTTTATTTATTCATGAGAGACACACAGAGAGAGGCAGAGACACACACAGGCAGAGGGAGAAGCAGGCTCCCTGCAGGGAGCCTGATGTGGAACTCGATCCCAGGACTCCACGATCACGCCCTGAGCTGAAGGGAGATGCTCAACCCCTGAGCCACCCAGGCATCCCTACACTTGCCTACAACCTTTACGTGGATTTTGTAAAGAAAAAACATGAAACCTGCACTATAGAATCACCCACTATCAAATGCATGTTATAAATGTATTAAATATCCTAACCATCCAACTTTTATATTTAATTATTGAAATCAGTTAGTTTTAAACATCGCTTTTAGTTGTTTCTGGAAGAAAATTCTGGAATGTGGGAACCATAAATTTTCTTAACATCTTCTGAAGCCAAAGTACTGACTATTGATATGTTCTCATCTTCCAGTGCCCTGGCCAGCTACAATTTATTCCATAAGAAATAACAAAGTTAATCCTTAGAACATTGAATTATTTCAGTAACAAATTGCAAGAAATAACAAAAAGTAGACAGTAAACATATTCTACTTGCCTCTGGCTCCTTTGCATTTGCAGTAATAAAAATCCAGCATTTGGGGTGCCTGTCTTAGGAAAGCATGTGATTCTCAATCTTGGGGTCATGAGTTTGAGCCCCACATTGAACATAGAAATCACTTAATTTTTTAAAAATCTGGGATCCCTGGGTGGCGCAGCGGTTTAGCGCCTGCCTTTGGCCCAGGGCGTGATCCGGGAGACCCGGGATCGAATTCCACGTCGGGCTCTCAGTGCATGGAGCCTGCTTCTCCCTCTGCCTGTGTCTCTGCCTCTCTCTCTCTCTCTCTCTCTCTGTGACTATCATAAATAAATAAAAAATTTTTAAAAATCTAACATTTTCCGTCTAAGCAGGATCATCATTAAAAAACAAAGGGCAGCCCAGGTGGCTCAGTGGTTTAGCACTGCCTTCAGCCCAGGGTGTGATCCTGGAGACCCAGGATCGAGTCCCACGTCAGGCTCCCTGCATGGAGCCTGCTTCTCCCTCTGCCTGTATCTCTGCCTCTCTATCTCTGTGTCTCTCGTGAATAAATAAATAAAATCTTTTTAAAAAGGTAAAAATTAAAAACAAACAAAAATAAGGGTGCCTGGCTGGCTCAGTTGGTGGAATATGCAATTCTTGATCTCAGGGTCATGAGTTCAAGCCCCAAGTTGGGTGTGGAGCCTACTAAAAGAGCCTACTAAAAGCCTACTAATACAGTTAAGAATTATCAGCCCTTTAAATAAATATGCTTGTATAGATATGTACTAATTATGCAGATTATATTTCTGTCTCAGTAAAATTTCATCAGCATGTTGGGCCATTCCCTGAGGTCTCATTTCTGTATCTATTGGATCACCAGAAAAGACGAGTTTAATTCCCTCAGGAGCATTCAGAATATAAATCAGGCAAAAACACCGATCTGTTGACTCAAAGAGCCTCAGGATATATGAGCATTGGAAGGGAAGTTGGGAGTTTTCTAGATTAGATTCACAGCACTGTTTGGTGCTTCCTATTACATCCTTGTTACATGGGCACCCAGCTGTGTTTGAACAGCTTCAGGAATGAGGACCTTCAAAGTCCTAGAAAACTATCATTCTGAGTGGCTAAAAAAATAAAGCTGTCGACAAAGATATGAATAATTGGCATTTGAAAAAGAGTCTTGCCGTAGGGTTTTCAGACATACATACATCAGGAAATAAATGATGTGAACTTCATGTGAATTCATGTAATTTTTTTTCAAATTAAAGGATTTAAAGTTCATAATGGCCACAACAAGAGAGTCGGTATTAATCCAACACCATGATTTGAATTGTTCTGATATTTGGAAAAGTTCAAGAGACCGTTCAAGCAGTGAAATGATTGATAACTTAGAGAGTAAATTCTTTGTAGATAAGTCAGCTGAAACCCACATGAAGAAAACAGGCTCTAAAGTTGGAAAATAAGAGAAGTGAATGTGATAGCAAAGATAAAAAGTCTCCATGCCCTTCAGTTACAAAGACGATGGATGTGGACTTCAAATTGTTGCATAAAGATACTCAGTTAGAGGCTTTTAGGGATATAGAAAAGATTGCAGAGTCTTAGCACAGAAATACCTTAAGCATGTGCTTGTCTGAAAACCTGAAAAGAGATGAAATCTTTATAGGTATTTTTCATTAAAAAAAAAAAAAAACCTAAAACTTTATACATCTCTGTCCTCACTGTAATATACACTTTTCTTAGCTCAGAGGAAGAGATATACTATACTGTGTACTTGGAGAATATTTGCTAAAAGAAAGTGAATATGGAAATTTTCCTGATGGTACCCTGAGTATAGGTAAAATGAAGATAATATAATAAATAACTGAATTAAAGAGATTGACTGTAGTGATCATCTTACATTTTTGGAAATGATGGTCTTTGTTGGAATATTTTACATCCAGTATATCAGTTTTCCTAAGAAGGCAGATTGGGGGACAGATTTTGAATTAATGATGTCTACTATCATAGACAGATTTATCCCAGTTTCATTCTGCTAAACCATAATACCTATTTGGTTTTCTTTTTTTTTTTTTAAGATTTAATTTATTTATTCATGAGAGATACAGAAAGAGAGAGACAGAGACACAGGCAGAGGTAGAAGCAGGCTCCATGCAGGGAGCCCGACGTGGGACTCGATCCCAGGTCTCCAGAATCAGGCCCCGGGTTGAAGGCGACACTAAACCGCCAAGCCACCCAGGCTATCCACCTACCTATTTGGTTTTCAAATATTATTGGACACACTTAAAAAAAATCAAATTATGCTCTTTACAGCATTTATGTAAAGCTTATATAAGTTATCGTATTATAAATTCATTCCTTGGCCTCTCAGTTATTTCCTGTTATTTTAGTTTTCAGACAAGATGAAATTCAATCACTTAAAAAGAAATTTACAACCAGGCCACTACACAAACCCCAAATTCCAAAATTACTTTTATTCTTGGCTTCTTTGGAAAAATGTGTCAAGTTCATTCTTTCATGTAGGTCCAGAAGTATGATCAGGATGTTCGGATTGGTTTTGACCATTCTGTAGAACCTGCTCGTGTTCGCTCTGAGGTATAGATGCTGCATAGTGCAGTTTGTATGTGACCTAGCCAGGTAAGAGGAGAGGACTTAGCTCTCTCCCGAAACAGAAAGGAACAGTAAATTCAGCAGTGCATGGCCGCTGCAGTGATGCTCCGAGAAGCTGTGATTTTAGCATTACACACAGTCTACAGATACATAAAATCGTATCAGATGTCTTTGAAGTGTCTATATAAGTCGTGATGGTGACAGATGCGAAGAATCTAAAGTATTCAGAAGAGAATGAAGCTGCATATAGAGCAGTTAAAAGAAACACGTGGTGTAACTTGGTTTGAGCATCATGGAGTGGATTTGTATACTTAATATGCAGCTTGAACATAGGCAATGGACTACCCCTCTTTTAAAGCATTTGAATTTGTTACTAGTGGCAAAAATAGGGGGTCAGGATAGCAAAGAGGGCTTGAAAAAAATCATCCTGGATGAATGCACCCCATCCTCCATTTCATGCCTAACTTTTGGAGGCATCATTTGCTGGTACTGTTAAATCAGGGAGTATGTATACACAGGAAGTTGAATTTTTCCATTTGAATTTTTATTTCCAGCCCTAAATTAGAAACTGTCCAAATATCCACAAATAGAAAAATACATTCTCTTATATTTTTGGATCTATGCCATGGATCATAATAGTGAATACCTTAAAGTATGCATAAAATGGATGGATCTAATCAGTCTGTCTGATAATAAGTGGAAAAGAATGTAAAGACGTGCCTTTTACGTATCAGTTAGACAACAGGAATTATCTGACTAAATTCTGAAGATGGGCTTATGTGGGTCATGTGAGAGCAGTGACCTTGAGTTGTGGGTGAGGTATTGGACGTAGAATATTAGGGCGTGGGGGGAGACAGGCAGACAAGGTGCAGTGGTCTTTCCAGCGCTGTGATCCTTCTGAGTCTTTCATCACTCTTACCACATGGGCCAGTCCACCAGCACGAACCATGAGGAGCCCCATCCCTTTTGTGTGTGCCTAGGAGCTCAAAAATGTCAGAGACAGTCCCCTCAGAAGGAAGCTATGATGTGAACACGCCAGTATTTGGCTGAAAATGTAGTCCTAAACGTGACCGGTTTAACCTGCCTGTCTATCACAGACTGTTAACCTTCATAAGACCTCTTAGAAATCTGTACAGGGGTATGTAATTTATCCAGAGCTATTTGCAGGTTCAGTATTTTGGATTGTCTCAACTAACAACTCCAAAGCTATTCTCTTAATACTATGTAGTGCCATGCCAATGACTGTGCTTCTTGTTTTATGTTTTCTTCCTAGGATTTATACACTTGTAGAATATGACCACTGAAGGCGAGTGAAGAGATGATCTCCAATCCCACCCTTTTTCAGATAAGGAAACTCATACAGAGAGGTTGCAGCAACAGTCCCAAAACACAGGGTTATGGCAGAAGGTGGTTCATGCTTCCTGCAGGTGTTAAATGACCAAAGGTATATTAAAGCCCTTATGTTTTTTCTTCCGTTATAAAACTGCAGGCTTAATGGATCTGTTTTGTTAATCACATCTTAATTAGATTCCTTAAAGATTTTCATTAAGTTCAAACTACACCCACTCGCACTACTATTTTTCAGTGCTACTATTTTTCAAAAGCTATAGGGTATTTAAATTTTAAAACATCAGAATTCTTTTTTTTTTTTTAGATTTTATTTATTTATTTGTGAGACACACACACATACACACACACACACACACAGGCAGAGTCACAGGCAGAGGGAGAAGCAAGCTCCCTGCAGGGAGCCCGATGTGGGACTGGATCCCGAGACTCAATCCCGGGACTCTGGGATTACGCTCTGAGCCAAAGGCAGATGCTCAACCGCTGAGCCACCCAGGCATCCCAAAACATCAGAATTCTAATCTGCTTAAAACACAAAAATTTTGAGGACACCTGGGTGGCTCAGTGGTTGAGCATCTGCCCATGGCTCAGGTCGTGATCCTGGGGTCCTGGAATGGAGTCTTGCATCATGTTCCCTGCAGGGACCCTGCTTCTCCCTCTGCATGTGTCTTTGCCTCTCTCTATGTGTCTCTCATGAATAAATAAATAAAATATTTGTTTAAAACCACAACAATTATTAAATGATTTTAAAATGCCACCCTGGAGTTAGGTTGTCTGTGTTAGAAATTATATTCTTCATGAAATGTTACAGTCTGCTTTCTTGATCAGCATCATTTTCCATAATACCAAATGTGCTTCAGAATTATAAATTGTGAGTTAAAGATGGTCTTTTGATCAGAATACCAAAACCTTGTCTGCTAATCTCTTCTGTGGGCATTTCACAATTTTTACTGCTATGTGTATTTCCCGGGATATAACTTTTGATTTGTTAAGACAGTTCCCTTTTGGTAAATGTTTGGGAGGAGGTTATTTGGCTTAATATTTCAAGAACAATTAAGAACATTGTGATAAAGGCATAAGGGCCAATAGGTAAGGAGGCTTTTGGGCGAGTTCCATCTGCTCCCTGTATAGTCGTGGGACCTCGCAAGTACTGAGATTTTTGAACTTGAGTTTTCTTGTGAGGAAATGAGTATAGACACATGTATCTAACAGGAATGTTATTGGGATGGTTTACAAATGAAATATTCCATCCAGTACTAAAATATGGTATGGGCTCAATTAATGATATTTACTGTTTTCTTCATGGGTCTTAGAATATCCTTTTCCAGAGAATTATGATATTTTCCTTCTTATCATCTGCCTGCGGTACTTCACTTTTTAACACATTTGGTTTATGTATTGGGCCTAAACTTACAACTTTATTTGCTCTGATTTTTATCTCTCTCTAATTTTCTGTTTTTGTCCTTTGTAAATGAATAAAGCAGTTATTATGTTATATAAAAAATAATGGATAAAGACATCATCCATCCCATTAATTGATTAAAATGCCAGAAAATACTGTAATGAATGTTTATCGCACTTAAATGTCCCATGAGAATCCTCAGCTGACATAACATTTCTCTAAACATGTGAATATACAATAGTGGATCCCAGATATGTAGAACCCAGAAAAAAAGGAGCCTTGAAAGCCCAGAGCATCTGCAGAGATATTTGCAGATTCTCCCCTTGCATTTGCAGAAGCTGGAGATACTGTAATGTTGGTAGCGGGGTCAGTGTCCTCCCTCCTTTCTGAGAGACTGAGAGCAGCCGTGCATAATGGCTGTTTTAAGAACTGTGCCTCAGTTTTGTGGGTTTTTTTTTTTAAGATTTTATTTATTTATTCATGAGAGACACAGAGAGGTAGAGATACAGGCAGAGGGAGAAGCAGGTTCCATGCAGGGAGCCTGATGTAGGACTCGATCCCAGGTCTCCAGGATCACACCCTGGGCCGAAGGTGGCAATAAACCCCTGAGCCACCTAGGCTGCCCATTTTTTTTGTTTTCTTTAAAGATTGTATTTATTTATTCATGAGAGACACAGAGAGGCAGAGACACAGACAGAGGGAGAAGCAGACTCCCTGTGGGGAGCCCGATGCGGGACTTGATCCTAGGACCCCAGGATCATGACCTGAGCTGAAGGCAGATGCGCAACCACTGAGCCACCCAGGTGTCCCACAGCTCAGTTTTGCGAACCACTCTCAGAAGTTAGAAGAGTAGTAGATAATGCTGATGTACTACATGGGACTGTATGCTCTTTGAACTCAGAGCCACCATTCCTGGTGATTTCAAAAAAAATTTTTAGGGCAGTTTTAGGTTTATAACAAAATTGGGAGGGAGGTACAGAGGTTTCTCATAGAGCACCTGCTCCCTCACACATAGTCTTCCCCATTATCGGCATCACTTTCCAGAATAGTACATTTTTTACTAAAGATGAACATTGGCCCATCATGATCACCCAGCATCCCCAGTGTACCATAAGGTTCATGATTGGGGTTGTACATGCAGTGGGTTTGGACAAACATGTAATAACACGTATCTACTATCATATTGTCACACAAATAGATTCACTGTCCTAGAAATCCCCTGTGGCCTGCCTCTTCATCTCCTCCACTCCTCAACCTAATGCTTTTGAAAAAACATTAAAAAAAAAAAAGTCACACATGATAATGAAAAACAGAAAAAGAGCAGATTCAGGAAGTCATCCATGACCTTGACATTTTTAGAATCTGTTAACACTTTCTCCTATCTTTTCTATATGCACAGGCTTTGAACACATGGGCTTATAGTTTTATACTGTGTGGTCACAGCCATCCATGGTGCTTCTAGAACAGTATGAGAATGGCTTTCATGTTAACCACTCGTGAGTCAAATAATGTCTTATGTGCAGGAAATATAATGGTAAGCATTGTAATTAGTTTTCTTTGTTGCTGTAAACTCGATTCATTTTCCCGTGGGAATATAAGGAAAAAATATGTTTATATATTCAGAGATACATACAGAATGCAGTGTAACACAAATAGGTACTGATTTTCCTTTTAAAAGTGTAATTTGTAATCCTTTTCATGGTCCACCGAGACTATTTTGTATTTTAATATATCTAATGCAATGTGCCCTTTTCACGGAGTCATTTTGTTTTGCAAAGATACAGACTTCAGTACTTTGTAGTAATATAAAGCAGAAAACTCAAGTCAGTAATCAGATGAATAATTACATATTCTCCCCTCTACTTAAATGTGTACAAGTAACACCAAATTTTTATGGTGTTAACTTGTAATAAGAAAAAAATATTCTGCCTCAAGATGCTCATGAAAACAGTCATTTTTCTTTTTGGCAATGCCTTTTGGGTGGATACATATTACTGTCATCCTTTAAAAGAATTAAATACAAATTGGAAACTAAGTGAAGAGAAATAAAATGCCACAGAAATTTCAAAGGAAGATTTATAACTTGGATATTATGAACAACGTTACCAAACCTTATGATCTCTGTATCCATCAGTCTTTCTTTGTACAGTGTATTTCAGACATTTAAGATTAATAGAATTAAGACTGGTAAATTTCAGAAGGATCAACTCTGGAGATCCTCAGATAAGATGATATGACCAGGATGCATTACCATTAAATCTGTCACTAACTTAAGATAATTAAGTAGATTCTACAAAATAAATTTTTTACCAGTATATTCCAGTGTGAAGGAGGGAGGAGGAAATGGAAACATAAGCAAGAAAGACTCCCTTGATCTTTCCAAGTAATATGGAATGCTTGCCGTAATTGTATGTAAACTGTACGTAGAAGACTGGAGTCAGGAGCTAATCACATGTTTGAAAATCCAGATAATCTGAAACTATGCAATGATGAAAGAGATAGGGAGTCACTCGATGAAATTAGCAACACACACTGGAACTTCTATAAAATGCAGCAGTATAAAGGTGATTTTACATGGAGAACAGTATTCTAAAATTCAGAAATAATTAACTCTTTGGAGGAGATACACAGTAAAATTGGGAAAAAGTTGGATTCAACCATATTTTTACAGGGCCATGTATTTGGAAATCAACTGTACTGATTGTGGTGCTTGTTTAAACTGTATTGATTGAGGAGCATGGCCAGTTGATTTGGAAAACGAGTTCAGAAGGGAATTAGTTTTCAGGAGTTTTTTAAACCGAATGAGATATTTTTAAATCCCTATAATACAATTCAGTCTTAACATTAATTTGTGTGTCTCATTTCAGCTTTACTATGTCCTTGGTGAGATCCAACCTTACAATTTGTAATAGGCCCGACATGGCTATTATATGATTACGAGTCAATTTCAAGGATTGATTTTAGAGATGGATTTAGTAATATCTGTGACATTTGTGGAACATGGGGCATGTTAAGGAAGACGTTGAACATTTGGGACAGACTTCTGCTAAAGGCATAAGGAAGGCACAGGTCAGTACTAGTGTTCTAGGTATGGTGGTCGTGGCCAGCACATTTTAATTTTTTGGATAATATGTCCCATGTGTACAGTGTCACTAGCTTTGTGGCTTCAAGTCATTTTTTTCTGTGTCCTGTTGCCCATTAAGGTCAACAAGAGACTGTTTGTAAAAATGCTAGTGTGGCTTCTAACTCAGGGTGACAGGGTAGGAAGCTTATGAGAAATGCCCCTCTGTTTTTCAGAGCTCATTTTTTAAAGTTGATTTGAATGTGCATCGGGAGCCAAAACAACTGTCTTGAGTCATAAGTAGGCTGAGGTTCCGTCCTTCTGTTCTTCTTTCATTTCTCTTCGATTAGCAAGACCTGTTTGAGCTATCTGGTCGAAATAGTTACTTTTCATCATGTTTTAGAAATATCTTTGTCCATTGCAGTGTCGAGTCAGAACACTCCTAGAGCATTCTAGATGAGCATTTTCCCTGAGGAGCGACCCACGTTATAGTCTGCAGAAAATGTTTCAGGCACCCCCACTTTAAATTAATAAAACATGGCTGTGGAATCACAGAAGGCCCAGCATTGGCTTGAACTCACAATGTCAACGGGTTGATTTTTGTTTCTTATGAAGTGGCCAATATGTGGTTTGGAGCTGTGATGATGGGAAATTTTGGTAACATTAGGAAACCATCCTTCTGCTTTGTAATAATCCAGGAATGTATAAATACTCAAAAGCCGAAAACAGTTTAATAATATGTCTGAAATCAAATAGTAAAAGGAGGATCCTGTCTCTTGCCTTGAGCTAGTTTTAATGAATGTACCCAGTGCTGATGAAAGTAAATTAACATGCAGAAACAGAACCAGGAGGAAGCTGTGAATCGGACATTGACAGTGTACCCCCAGATGACAGGTCCATAAAACCTAGACCCACAGCTGCACCTGGGTGGTACCTGTCCTCATTTAGGGAGACACCCTACAGTCAGCCCTATAAAGGTATGTACTCGGCCATGTATTCATTCATGTGCAGATGTGAGAAGGGAAAAGCAAAACATTTCATTTGACCCTAAATATGTGTTGTTGTTGTTTTTCTTCTGATACTAAGGAAATCAGCACATTTTCACGGGCTCCTGGAAGTAGTGTGAGCACCTCAGGCAGCGTGCCCTCCCTTAGCTGTGCTGTTGCCACTGCCGTGGCCGCGTGAACACTGCCTACACCTCAGAGTACATGGGGTGCTTTCTTGCGGGGGCTCAGGGAGCGTGCCCAGCATCACTCACAGCGGCGGGTGGGAGCACGTCTCCTGCACGGATGCCTTTCTGCTCTTCCTCAAGCGCATCCGACCCTGTAGTCCACTTCAGATGGGAAACTTACAGTCATCCTGATGTACGTTTCTTGTTGGCAGTGGGCCATCTTCTGGAATGTCCAGGGCTCTTACAACGCTGTGTCTTGTAAGAATAAGCACACGCCTTATAAACCATATACTTCATTACTTATTTGTTTTTAGTCATATTACTTACAACTCTGATGGAATCCATTCCATTTCTCATTTAGTTTTTTGCTATTGTTGTTGTTTTCCTAAAGATGCATAAATTTTTACTCCTAATTTGGACTCTTTGCCTCCAGGATAGCTTCTCAGATGTTGTTTGCTTGCTTCCTTCTTTCCCTCCCTCCCTTCTACTTATTCCTCCCTCCTGGGTTACTTCAAGCACTTCTTGGAACCCAGACATTCTCTTTTTCATATTTTCCTGAAATATATCTTCAAGTTATGTCATCAAGGAGACTGTGTAGGACATAAATTTTATGAAGCCAGAAATGTTTATGCTTTGCTCCTTCAGGCTTGATTAATAGTTTGACTGGGTTTGTATCACTTTTCCTAAGAACTCTGGGATATTTTATATGTTCTTTATAATACTCTTTATTTTATATAACCACACTCATATGTGAAATGTCTAAGGCCAATCTTAATCTCATTCACTTGTAGATAATCTACCCTGATTATATATTCTACTGTCTGTGAAGTTTATCTCATTCTTGGCATTTTGAAATTTCACAAGGATTTGAGTTATTCATTTATAGCACTTTTGACCTAAAACCATGTGTTTCTGACTTTATAGTTTTAAAAATAATGTATTCCTGTTTGTTTTCTTTCTTTATAAGCCTTACTGGTGTGATCTAAGGTTTTGATTGAGCAACAAAATCACTTATATCTCAAATTGTATCTATTTATCTTGTAGCTGTATGTTCTAGGAATTTCCTTACTTAGTCTTCCATTCTTCCAATGAATTATTTCCATCCTTATATTTTTATTTTGCAAGTACTCTTTCTGGGTTTATCATGATTTCCTTTTCACATAAATGTAATTTTTGTTAATAGATGCAAGACGATCTGAATACCGTTGAGGGCTAGGTCTGTGTGTGTGTGTGTGTGTGTGTGTGTGTGTGTGTGTGTGAGATTATCTTTCCTAAATCATCTGTTCCCTTTGAGATCAGCTTTATCTTTAATGTACAGAGCGTTTGTTTTGTTTTTTACCTTACCTTCTGCCTAACTTTTTCCTGAGTAGTGACCTGGGGTTTTCAGACAATGAGGTTGATTGTACAAAGTGGTTGGTGAGACTTTCTTCCCCTGTGGTTTTATGATGTTCATTTTGCCATTGCTTTCCCCAGTGAACATGAAAGCCATCCAGGTATTCAGTCCAGATGAGCAATTTGTGGACGTAGAAGGTTTTGTTGGATTGAGCTTTTGAGGGTTGGATTTCATATTACAAAGTTCCTGAATGATAAAATAAGGATAGTCCTTACCCTGGGATACCAGAACTCAGCCTGGTTATTCATTTTCTCCTGGCACTCTTTCAACTTGGAAACTTAGGGAGCCCTTGAGTGCTTGTTTTGTGCAGGCATGAGGGAGGCAGCGTGACAAACTGCCTAGGAAATCTCCCTGCTAGCCAGCCTTCATAACCCAGCTCCTTCTACTCTCTGGCCTCTACTTCTTGTCCTCTGAGTCTGATTATCATTATATAATCAAACACGTGTTCTGGAAGATGGGTTGCACTGCTCAGTTTCTTACATGAAGAGTCTTGTTGGGGTTTCTTGTTCAGAGATGAACTTCTTCTAATTTTCTTACCAATTCTGTGTTCCTTCTTGGAGGCTGTTGTTTTTAAATGGGTGTCTGGGAAGGAGGAAAGACTTCTGATTGTTCTCCACCCACAATGTTGAACCAGAAGATGCCAAGAGTTTATTTGTGCATAACTAAACTTACAGAAACATAACTCCGTGACCACATTTTCATACATGTAATACAGTTTGATGATTCAGATCTGAGACACACAACACAATTTGCACAATAAACCCACATTACATTAACTTTTTTTTCTTCTCCCATGAAGTGAAGAGATTGGATAAGCCATCTATAACATTCCTTCCGTACTAATGTTCTTTATCCTGCTACTGTAACATAGTATAAAGAAACATTTAAAACACTAAATGAAATATGCCCTTTTTGAAATTTGTTCACAAACAAAAACCTCCAGTTACTAAAGGTACTCTTTTCCTATGAAATGTTTCCATTTTATGTGACATTTACACTAATCACTTGTAACTTGACCTGATTTTATTAGAAATAAGTTTCATAAATAAAAATCTAGCCTAACTTCTGAAAGCACAGAATATAAAAATACCTTTTGTATAGATTTTAACAAAAATATTTTGATTTTGTAAGTATGAAAGTGTATCTCAAACACCTACTTCTTCAGCAGTTTTATTTTAAATCTCAATTGTTTTGTTTTCACTTTTTTTCTAGAATCATGGACATGGAAGCTGAGAGTCTGCCTAATGAACTTAAGGCTGCAGAATGATGTCTTCTCTCTCTTTGAATAAGAGCAAAGAAAATACCTTCCAAGTAAGGACTCCTAGATTTTGGAGTTTGCATCCATCCTGCATTCATCACATTTATTTTACATCTGACCCCAACTGTTTGCCTAAATTAGATTGAAAATTAAGGAGCAAAGGATGCCCGCAGCAAAGGAATTGCACATTTTTGGAAGTTTGAGCAAAACAGCAGATGAAACATCAGCTGGGCATCGTGAGCTCGGACTCATTAAAGCAGGCTGGGAGTCACTAAGAGAAATAGGCCTAACCTGTGCAACAACAGTGAGGACTTAATTTGTGAGGTAGGTACAACGTAAAAGTAAGGTGTTTTATATTTCATTTCATCTCACTACTACTAGGAATTAGCCACTCAGCGTTTGGTATTTTTATGCCACTTGAGTCTAATCTTCCTGTATTCTTTTCTTTGTTCCCTTCTTTGAAAAGTCAGTGAACAAACAACAACCATGACCACAAAATGTTAGATCATTTGGTGTATGATGTCCTGGGCTCTGGCATTTTTAAAACTTAGATGTGTATTGTATTTTTATTTTAAGGAGACCTGCACATCCTTAGATACTCTTTACTACGTGCCCAGATTCATTGTTTTGGGGAATCTGCACAACCTTAAGCATTGAACCAAGTGCTTGAAGGAATAGAAGGATAAATACAATGTAGATTTTGCATTTTATGAGCTCAGAAGGCTACAAGAGAAGCTGGATGGTGAGGCATAGACTTCCCAGGGCCATATTCTTGTGCCAAGGAAACTAGAAGTGGAAGAGACATTCA
>NW_023331549.1:0-37907 GCF_011100685.1 Canis lupus familiaris
GAAGGAACTCTTTAAGAAAAAGGCAAAAGTAATTATTCTTGAAATGTCTTCCACACTTGGAGCCTGATTTATTTAAGTCAATTTTCAAAATAAATCTTATTTATTGGAAAAAAAACAAAGATTATAGGGAAATTGAGAAGATTAAGAAATTCTCATTCACTTGCTCAATATTTCCAATTATGATATCTATTATATGGTTCAAAATTAGCTAATGAATCAATATTAAAATATTTGCATTAACCAGGACAATGCTTTATTCAGATTTCCATAGTTTTTGCTAAGTTACCATTCCTCAATCACACTCCATTTGTCCTCATTTTTCCTTAGGCTCATCTGGATTGTGACAGTCTTTCAGCCTTTCCTTGTTGTCATTTAACTGGAACGCTTGAAAGTAGAGTAATTTGTAAAATTTCCCTCAGTTGGGACATGTCTCTTGTTTATCTCATGATTGAACTGTTTTTGTGGATTATAAATAAGATTATATTGCTATTTTTATTATATCATATAAAGGGATAGATACTATCAACATAATTTATCAGTCTTGGTATCGATCTGATCATTTTGCTGATGTAGTGTTTGTCAGCTTCTCCGTGGTAAAGTGATTCTTTATTGTTCTTCTTATTATTATTATTATTATTATTATTATTATTACTATTACATTATCATTATTTTTTAAGTTTCTCATAAGATATTTTTAGAAGGAAATTACTATGTGTATTGCACACCTAAGAGTGGGAAGCTATGCTCATGAACTTGAGGGTGGAATGTCTGCACAAATTGTTTGAAATTCTTCTACATGGGTGATTTCTCTTCATTCTGGGTTTGTTTGTGTCTTTTTCAAAGACGTTATTTAGTTAATTGAAAGAGGAGAGAAAAACCATGAGCGAGACGGGCAGAGGGAGAGGGAGAAGTAGGTTCCCTGCTGAACAGGGAGCCTTCCTTGGACCTGGATCATGATCTGAGCCTAAGTCAGAAGCTTAACTGACTGAGCCACCCAGGTGCCACTTTTTCTTCCTTTTTTTTTTCTTAATAATAAATTTATTTTTGTGTGTGTGTTCAATTTGCTCACATACAGAATAACACCCAGTGCTCATCCCGTCAAGTGTCCCCCTCAGTGCCCATCACACATTCACCCACACCCCAGCCCTCCTCCCCTACCATCACCCCTAGTTCGTTTCTCAGAGTTAGGAGTCTTTATGTTCTGTCTCCCTTTCTGATATTTCCCACACATTCCTTCTCCCTTCCCTTATATTCCCTTTCACTATTATTTATATTCCCCAAGAGAATGAGAACATACAATGTTTGTCCTTCTCCGATTGAGTTACTTCACTCAGCATAATACCGTCCAGTTACATCCACCTTGAAGCAAATGGTGGGTATTTGTCATTTATAATGACTGAGCAAGGCCCACCTTTTCTCTCTCTTCATCTTCTGAGTCTACTATGATATGAATGTTATTGCTTTAATAAGTGGATGAGTTCCCAAGGTCTGCCTCTGTGGTTCATAACCTTCCTTGTTTTTAAGGCTTCCACTTGGGACTGCATCTCAGTTATAGCATTTTTAACTTTGGCTTGACTAGATTTTAGTTCTTTTATTTCTACAGTAAGGGATTCTCTAGTTTTCTTCTGTGCTCTTTTTCCAGCCCAGCAGCTATCTTTATAATCATTGTTTTAAACTGTATTTAGACATCATATATGTGAATGGATGAACTTCCTGGCTTTGAGTACTACCTCATGTTATTTTATGAAGGTGAATTACTCCATCTCATTATTTTTTTTCCAAAAAAGAAAGAAAGAAGAAAGAAAAACCAAGAAAAACAAAGAAACTGCCCTCCTAAAAGAACACCAGATTATTTTGGCCTGCTTGTTAAAAGATTCCAAATCCCAAAATAAGAAACACAATTAAAGTACCATGAAACTAAAAATAAGAAACATATAAAGTACATACATAAAAATTAAAATAAGGCAATTTATAAAATAGAATCAAAGAAAATACATGAAAATAAAGCACAAAGTACAAAGGAAGCTAGACCCTACTTTCCAGGCAGAGCTGAAGCTCTGCAGCCTCTGTGGTCCAACAGCTTGGTGGCAGCGAGTGGTCTGTGTGGGGTCTGGGAATGGGCCATGGCGCTGATTGTCAGGTGCACATCTGCCTGAGAGATGCACCTGCGGGGTCAGTGGTGGGGTGGGCTTTAGCGCCTCTGGCCTCCAGCGGGTCGCACTGTGCTGATCCCTGAGACTCAGCGCTGATGGGAGGGATGCGGGTGTCGACGCTGGGTCCTCTTGCTCTGGGGCTGAGCATCCTGCCCCCCCAGTCTGCAGGCCCACCACAGAAGAGCCGCGAAACCCCCAGGTGTCTGCCGCTTCTCTTAGAACCCTGATTTCACTCTGCCCTCGTCCAAGTTTCTTTTGGTTTTGTTTTTTTTATCTCAGACTGTTGTGCCCAAGATTGCAAATATGAGAAACCACCGAGAAGTCGACACGAATGCAAACACACGAGGGTTAATTTACAAGATCGAGCTTGTGTCCAAGTATACCCGACACAGCAGAGCAGGGACTTGGACCCCGAGGTGGGTTTTTGCTTAGTTTTAAGGGCTAGTCTCGGGGACCTCCAGAAGGGCTGGAGCAATTCCTCAAGTTCTGTTTACATTTTGATATGGGGTCTTCAAGGGCATTGAGCTCTGTTCTCATTCTAATAGGGCCTTCTTGTCCTTGTCCTGGGCTCAGGTTTGATTCTATTGTGGGGCTTTCTAGGACATTAAACTGTAAACAGCAAAGGTTCCACACCTGGAAGGGGGACGTCACACTGTCCCTATATGCTGAAGATGCGGTACTAGAAGCAGGAAACCCGAGAGCCTCCACCAAAACCTGTTAGAACTAAGGAGTGAGTTCAGTAAAGTCACGGGACACAAACTGACCCTACAGAACACAGTAGCCTTGCAGTGTCCTGACAGTGAGCACTCAGGAAGTAAATGAAGGATATGACTCCCTTCTCCATTCTCAATTAATAATGAGACTGAACCAAAGGAGCACAAGACTTGTGCACTGAGCCATACCAGGCTCTGGGACGCCGTCCTGGGCTCGTGGGGTGGGAGCCTCATCTTGTGAAAATGTCTGCAGTTCCTGAATCCACCCTCAGATTCAATGTCATTCCTATCAAAATCATGGTGGCAGATCCTATAAATAGGAAAAAAAACCCATAACATCCATCTGCCCTCACAAATGACCCCGGACATCAAATCAGTATTGGAGAAGCCTGAGAGAACGGGACGCAGCACTTTCCTATTTCAAATGATGTCACACAGACACAGGATAAAGAAATGTGGTTCTCGGGCCCCTAGCTGGCTCCGTTGGTTAAGCATCCGACTCCTGACCTCACCTCCGGTCCTGATCTCAGGGGTTATGAGTTCTAGCCCTGGGCTGGGCCATGGACGATGCATGGAGCCTATTTCGACAAACCAGACCCACGGTGGGTGGTCCCGGTATAAGGTGAATGAGCAAAACTGAGAGTCTAGAAGGAAATGTGCTCTGATACAAATGATTTTATAACTTAAATTAATTTAAACCCAATTAATTAATGTATAGTGTGTTATACTTTCAGAGGAAGAATTCAGGGATTCACCAGTTGGAGATAACAGCAGTGCACATGACAACACTTCCCCTGTTATCCCCAAACTCCAGCAGCCCTCAGTTTGTTTCCTTTCATTAAGAGTCTGTATTTCCTGCATCTGTTTTTATCATATTTGTTTTTCCTTCCCTTTACAGTTGTTATCTGCTTTGCTTCTTTAATTCCACCTATGAATGACACCACACGGTCATTCTCTTTCCCGACTGATTTATTTCACTTAACATGATCCTTCTAGTTCTATCCACGTCATTGCAAATGGCAAGATTTCCTTCTCTTTGATAGCTGAGTACCATTCCTCTCTATCTCTCATCCTCTTTACCCATCATCTGCCTGAGGGCACCAAGGCTCCTCCCACAGTGTGGCTACTGTGGACCCGGCTGCTGTGGACATTGGGTGCAGTTGTTCGATGTCTCACTGCATCTGTATCTTCGGAGTGAGCTCCAGGCCATACACCTGCTGGTCACAGGGCGGCTCTATTTGTAAAATCCTGAGGAGCCTCCACACTGTCCAGGGCGGCTGCACTAGCCCGCAGTCCCACCCACAGTGGAAGAGGGTTGAGTGAGTTTTGCAGGATGTGGTAAAAGTCTGGTCCACATTTCATTTCGTGTCCTGTGGGCTCCAATTCCTTGTCCTTAAGTATTTCTGGGGAAACCGGGTGTTGGGCTCCGTTTCAGTGAGATGTCTCCCATGCAAAGAGGCCACAGCTGGAGCCTGGATGAGGCAGGTGAGGCCTCTGGAGCACCCAACTCCTCCTGCATGGCCTCCTGCAGCACCTGAGTGTCCCGCAGAGGGCACCCGAGCCCAGGCCCCACCCAGGGGTGCACATGCGCAGTAGTCCTCCTCTGCCTTCACTAACAGGAGCCAGCCTGTGCTGGGGAGGCCTGAGGAGGACATGGGGACGCGTCCACGCTGATGAATCCCAGCCTCCTCAGGACCCGCGGGAAGTCTCAGGGGGAAATTGGGCCGCGTTCACACTGACAGGAGCCCTGGTCTCCTCAGGACCAGCGCTGAAGTTCAGGAAGATATGGGCCTGCATCCACACTGCCAGGAGCCCTGGGCCGCCTCAGGTCCCGCGGGGAGGCTTCAGGAAATTGTGGGCCCGCATCTATGCTGACAGGAGCCCCTGAGCCGCCCCAGGACCCACGGGGACACTTCAGGAAGATGTGGCACCGCTTCCACTCTGGCAGGAGCTCCCGGCCCCCTCAGGATATAAGTTGAGGGCTTCTGGAAGCTAGGTGCCCCATTCACGGTGACAGGACCCCCATCCTCCTCAGCACCTGCACTTTGGCTTCGGGACGTATGGGGATGCGTCTATGCTGACAGGAGCCTACAGCCTCCTCAGGATTCGCGGTGAGTTTTCTGGGGGACGTGGGGCCATGCCCAGGCTGACAGGAGCCCCGGCCTCCTGAGGACCTGCTCTGGGGGTTCCAGAGGATGTGAGGCATAGTCCACAGTGATAGGACAATCGGCGTCCTCAGGACCTGCTGACTATGACTCAGGAACATGTGGGGCCACGTCCGCACTCACATGAGCCTGGATTATTCAGAACCCCGTGGAGTTATCTGGAGGCGCCATTGGGGGCCACGTCCACATCAGAAGGGACTACTCACAACCATAGGGTAAGTGAATGGGTAGAATAAATGGTAGGGTCAGGGAAGGGGAGGCAGTTGGTGGTTAGGCTTAGGTTAGATGTTAGGAGTTATGATTATGCTTATGGTTACGGATTAGAGGTTAGGTGAGGCATAAGTGTAAGGGTCAGTAGTTAAGAGTTAAGATGGGGGTTAGGGTTAGGGACAGGATTTAGAGTTAGGGTTAGGGTTTAGGCTCTAGGGATTAGGGCAGGAGGTTTGGAGTTGGGGTTAGGGTTATGGTTAGAGTTAGGGTTGGGCTTAGGTTTGCATTTAAGGTTAGGGGTTAGGGTGTGAGTTTGGGTTAGGATTAAGGGTTAGGGGTTAGAGTTAAAGATGGGCTAGGTTTAGGGTTAGGGCGAGGGTTAGGGTTAGGATAGGGATTGGGGCTAGGGTTAGGGTTAGTGTTTGTTTAGGGGTTAGGTTTAGGGTCAGGTCAGGGTCAGGGTATGGATTTGGAAAAGGGTAAGAGATACGGTTAGGGAGTGGGTTAGGGGTTAGTTTTAGGGCACAGGTTAGAGTACAGTTTGGGATATGAGATAGGATTAGTATTAGAGTGTTAGGGTTAGCGTACTGGTTAAGGTTAGGAATAGGATTTGAGTACATTAAGTTAAGGTTAGGGTTAGAGGGTAGGCTTAGGTTTAGATTTAAGGTAGGGGTCAGGCTTAAGGGTTTAGGATAGGTTTAGGAGTTAGGGTGAGGGTTGGCAGGAACATTCAGTGAATGTGTTTCGGTCTTGGGGTTTGTGTTTGGTTTTTGATTAGTGATCGGTCTTGTTTAAGGGTTAGGTTAACGTTAGGATTAAGTGTAGGGTTAGGGTTATGTCTATGTATGGTTAGAGTTTGGGTCTTAGCATGTGCCTGAACTGGGACTCCTAATATCTTGGGCAGTTTAGTTTTATGCACTCTATTTAGGTTTTGGGTTCAAAGATAGCCTGACTCCACCAAGTCAGTGGCCTCCTCAGAGATTCAAAATCCAGGCTTCTGCTGGGGTGAGAATAGACATGGAAGGCTTCTCCCGAGCTGAGCTAAGGAGGGGATTTGTGCCTCTAAATACTCTATTTGGATTTTCAGTTGCCTTTCTGATTTTATCTCTTGTGTGCACATGTTTCATCAATCCTACAAATTTTCATTTTAAAGTTTTACTTGAATTCCTGTTTGTAAACACAGTATGATATAGATTTTTTTTAAATTTTATTTACTTATTTATTTATGATAGTCACAGAGAGAGAGAGAGAGAGAGAGAGAGAGGCAGAGACACAGGCAGAGGGAGAAGCAGGCTCCATGCACCGGGAGCCCGACGTGGGATTCGATCCCGGGTCTCCAGGATCGCGCCCTGGGCCAAAGGCAGGCGCCAAACCGCTGCGCCACCCAGGGATCCCCACAGTATGTTATAGTTTCAGGTTTACCACATAGTGATTCAATCCTAGGATACAACTCCTGGTACTGGTCACAGGTGCCCTCCAGTATCCCCATCCCCTGATTCCCCATTCCCCCACCTTCCTTTGGTGTTGATTAGTTTATTCTCTGTGGTTAAGAGTGTGTATCTTGGTTTGCTTCTCTCATCCCCCCTCTGCCCCTTTGCAAGTTTGTTTGTTTTTTTAAAATTCACATGTGAATGCCATTGTATGGTATTTGGTATCTGTCTTTCTCTGACTGACTGAGTTCATTTGGCATAAGTCCTTTCCACTTCTCCCACGTCATTTTTAATGGCTTCATTTCAACCCTTCTGATGACCCAGTGATGTCACAGTGTGTATATTTAGCACATCGTCTCTGCCCATTCTTCTGTCGATGGACATCTGGGCTGTATCCACTGATTGGCTTTGTTGATAACACTGCTAGAAACACTGGGCTGCATGTCCCTCTTCCAATCTACTGAACTACTTTTGTATCCTCGTTGTAAATACCTAGCTGTGCAATTTTGGAATCGTAGGGTAGCTCTATTTTTAATTTGTTTTTATTTTATTTTTATTTATGATAGTCACAGAGAGAGAGGCAGAGACGCAGGCAGAGGGAGAAGCTGGCTCCATGCACCAGGAGTCCGACATGCGATTCGAACCCGGGTGTCCAGGATTGTGCCATGGGCCACAGGCAGGTGCCAAACAACTGCGCCACCCAGGGATCCCTGATTTTTAACATGTCGAGGACCCTCCAAACTGTTTTCCACAGTGGCTGCACCTGTTCGCATGTACACCAGGAGTGTAACAGGGCTCCCTCTTCTGCATAGCCTCACCAACACCTGTTGTTTCTTGTGTTGTTAATTTTAGCCATTCTGAGGGCTGTCAGGTGACATCTCATTGTGGTTTGCATTTCCCTGATGATGGGTGACGCTGAGTGTCTCTCCATGTGTCTGGTGGCCATCTGGATGTCTTGTCAGAGACAAAGTCCATTCATCTCTTCTGCCCATCTGTAGTTGGATAATTTGTATTTAGGATGCTGAGATTTATATTTGCTTTATGTATTTTGCATACTAACTGTTTATTGGATGTGTTGTTTACAAATATCTCCTTTCATTTTGTATGTTGCCTTTTAGCTTTGGTTGTTTCCTTCACTTTGCAGAAGCTTTTAAATTTGATGAAGTCCCAATAGTATTTTTGCTTTTGTTTCCCTCACCTCAGAGGCATATCTAGAAAGAAGACCCAATGGCCAATATCAAAGACGTTGCTGCCTATCTTTTCTTCTTTGTATATGGTTTCAGGTCTCACATTTAGGTCTTTCATCCCTTTTGAATTTATTTTTTATATATATGGTGTAAGAAAGTGGTCCAGTTTCATTCTTCTGCATTTGGCTGCCTGGTTTTCCCAACACCATTTGTTCTTATCCTGGGGTCAGGGTTAGGGTTTGTTGAAGAGACTGTCTTTGTGCCATTGGATATTCCTTACTGCCTTGTTGTCGATTAATGCATCTTAGAGTTACAGGTTTGTATCTTGTTTCGGCTTTCCATTCTGTTCTATTGATCTAAGCATCTCCTGTTGGGAGATTTTTGATTGATGATTCAATTTCTTTGCTGGTTATCTGTCTGTTCAAGTTTTTTATTTCTTCTTTTTCATTTTTGCTATGTTATGTATTTCCAGGAATTGATCTATTTCTTCCAGGTTCAAGGTTGCTGGCATATAATTTTTCATAATGTTCTCTTATAATCATTTGTATTTCTCTAGTGTTGCTTGTTATTTCTCTTTTCCCATTTGTGATTTTATTTGGGTCCTTTCTCATTTTTTATATTTTTTCTTTTTTAAATATTTTATTTATGTATTCATGTGAGACACAGAAAGGCAGAGGTAAAGGCAGAGGGAAAATGAGACTCCAGCTGGCCCTGATGTTGGACATGATTCCCCAGGACCCCGGGATCGTGATCTGAGCCAAAGCAGATGCTCAACCCCTGATACACCAAGGTACCTTGCTGATTCAATTCCTTTGCAAATTATGGGTCTGCTCACATTTTCTATTTCTTCCCATTTCAGTTTTGCTCATTTGCACATTTCTAGAGATTTGTCCATTTCTTCCAGGTCCCCCAGTTTGTTAGCGTATAATCATTCATAGTATTCCCTTATAATTGTCTAATTTTTCTGGTGTTGATTGTGATCTCTCTTCTCTCATTTGTGATTTTATTTATTAAGTCTTATCTCTTTTCTCATTGATAAGGCTGGCTATGGTTTGATCCATTTTCTTAATTATTTTGAAGAACCATCTCTTTGTTTCATTATTCCATTCTACTGCTTTGTTGTTTCTGTATTGTTTATTTCTGCTCTCACCTTTTTTTCCCCTTCTTCTGTAGTCTTTAGGCTTTTTTTGCTATTCCTTTTCCAGACTCTTTAGGTGTAGCGTTAGGTAGTGTATTGGAGACTTCTTGTTTCTTGAGGTATGCCTGTATTGCTATTCTACTTCCCCCTTAGGACTGCCTTTTCTACATCCTAGAAGTTTGGAGAAACATGTTTTCATTTTAATTTGTTTTAAATTTCCTCTTTAATTTCCTGGCTGCTCCATTCATTCTCTAGTAGGATGTTCATAATCTTCATGTATTTTTGGTCTGTCCAAATTTTTTCTAACTGTCGACTTCGAGTTTCATAGCATCAGTGGTCGAAAATGTACAGGGTGTGATATCAACCTTCTTGAACCTGTTGTACCTGTTGAGGGCTGATTTGTGGCCCATGATATGATCTGTTCTGGAGAATGTCCCATGTGCAATTGAAAGGAATGTGTATTCTGCTTTAGGTTGAAATGTTCAGACTATATCTGTTGAGTCCCTGTGGTCCAGTGTGTCAAGACTATTGTTCCCCTGTTGATTTAATGCATAGATGATCGGTCCATTGACGTAAGTGGGTGTTAAAATCCCCTGTCATTGTATTATTATCAGTGAGTTCCTGTATGTTTGTTGTTAATTGGTTTGTATATTTAGGTACTCCCATGTTGGCAGCATAAATATTTATTTGTTGGAACTTTTTTTTTAAATAAATTTATTTTTTATTGGTGTTCAATTGACCAACATACAGAATAACACCCAGTGCTCATCCCGTCAAGTGTCCCACTCAGTGGCCGTCACCCATTCACCCTCTCTTCCCGCCCTCCTCCCCTTCCAGCACCCCTAGTTCGTTTCCCAGAGTTAGGAGTCTTTATGTTCTGTCTCCCTTTCTGATATTTCCTACACGTTTCTTCTCCATTCCCTTATATTCCCTTTCACTATTATTTATATTCCCCAAATGAATGAGAACATACACTGTTTGTCCTTCTCCGATTGACTTACTGCACTCAGCATAATACCCTCCAGTTCTATCCACGTTGAAGCAAATGGTGGGTATTTGTCGTTTCTAATGGCTGAGTAATATTCCATTGTATACATAAACCACATCTTCTTTATCCATTCATGTTTAATGGACACCAGGCACCTTCCACAGTTTGGCCATTGTGGACATTCCTGCTCTAAACATCAGGGTGCAGGTGACCCAGCGTTTCATTGCATCTGAATCTTTGGGTAAATCCCCAACAGTGCAATTGCTGGATTGTAGGGATGGTGTGTTTTTTTCTTTTTTTTTTCTTTTTTTAATTTATTTATGATAGCCACACTGAGAGAGAGAGATAGGGGGGGGGGCAGAGACATAGGCAGAGGGGAAGCAGACTCCATGCACTGGGAGCCCGACATGGGATTCGATCCCGGGTCTCCAGGATCGTGCCCAGGGCCAAAGACATGCGGCAAACTGCTGCGCCACCCAGGGATAACTTAGTTCTAATTTCAAGGCATTATGGTCTGAGAATATGCAGGGGACAATCCCAATCATTTGGTATAGGTTCAGACCCGATTTGTGACCCAATATGTGGTCGATTCTGGAGAAAGTTCCATGTGCACTTGAGAAGAATGTGTATTCAGTTGAGTTTGGATGTAAAGTTCTGTAGATTTCTGTGAAATCCATCTGGTCCAGTGTATGATTTAAAGGTATTGTTTCTTTGGAGATGTTATGCTTAGAAGACCTATCGAGGGTAGAAAGAGCTAGATTGAAGTAACCAAGTGTAAGTGTATTATTATCTAAGTATTTCTTCGCTTTGGTTATTAATTGGTTTAAATATTTGGCAGCTCCCACATTCGGGGCATTTATATTGAGGATTGATAAGTCCTCTTATTGGATAGATCATTTAAGTATGATTTAGTGTCCCTCTTCATCTCTCACTACAGTCTTCGGGGTAAATTTTAGATTATCTGGTATAAGAATGGCTACCCCTGCTCTCTTTTGAGGACCATTTGAATGGTAAATTTTTCTCCAACATTTCATTTTCAGGTTGTAGGTGTCCTTCTGTCTACCATGAGTCTCTTGTAGACAGCAAATAGATGAATCCTGCTTTTTTATACAGTCTGAAACCCTGCGCCTTTTGATGGGTCATTAAGCCTATTCACATTCAGAGTTACTATCGACAGATATGAGTTTAGCGTCTTCATGATATCTATTCAGTCCTTGTTTGTGGATTGTTCCACTGAACTTCTTCTTAAAGGGGAATTTTAAGAGTCCCCCATAAAATTTCTTGCAGAGCTGGTTTGGAGGTCACATATTCTTTCAGTTCCTGCCTGTCTTGGAAGCTCTTTATCTCTCCTTCCATTTTGAATGAGAGCCTTGCTGGATAAAGTATTCTTGGTTGCATGTTCTTCTCATGGAGGACCCTGAATATATCCTGCCAGCAGTTTTCTGTGCTGCCAGGTCACTGTGGAGAGATCTGCTGTTACCCTAATGCTCCTCCCCATAAAGGTCAGGATTTTCTTGTCTCTTTCTGCTTTAGGGATCTTCTCTTTATCTTTGGAATTTGCAAGCTTCACTGATTAAATGTCGAGGTGTTGGACAGTTTTTATTGATTTTAGGGGGGATCTCTCTATTTCCTGGATCTGAATGCCTGTTTCCCTTCCCAGATTAGGAATGTTTTCGGCTAGGATTTGTTCAAATGCATATTCTGGCCCTCTGTCCATTTTGGCACCCTCGGTAACCCCAATTACACGTAGGGTTTTCTTCCTCAGGCTGTCGTTTATTTCCCTTAATCTGTCTTCCTTGTCTTTTAATTGTCTGTCTCTTTTTTCCTCAGTTTCTCTCTTTGCCATCAACTTGTGTTCTCTGTCACTCACTCGTTCTTCCAACTCGTTATCCCTCATCGTTAGGACTTCTAGTTTGGATTGCATCTCATTCAATTGATTTTTAATTTCGGCCTGATTGGATCTAAATCTGCAGTCATGAAGTCTCTTGAGTCCTTTATGCTTTTTCCTAGAGCCACCTGTAGCTGTATAATAGTGCTTTTGAATTTGCTTTCTGACATTGAATTGTAATCCAGATTTTGTAACTCTGGGAGGGACGACTGTTTCTGATTCTTTCTTTTGAGGTGGGGTTTTCCTTCGAGTCATTTTGCTGAATGGAGAGTGGCCAAAACAAATTGTATTGGGAAAAGGAGAAAAAGAGGGGAGAGAAGGAAGGAAAGAAAAGAAAAAAACGAAAAAGAATAAAGGAAGAAAGAAGGAAAAAAGGGAATAAAAAGAGAAAAAAAGAAAGAAACGGGGGAAGTGGAGGGCGAAGCAATCATAAATAAAAAAAAAACATGGGGGGGTATCTTCTGATTCTGTATACTTTAAGTTCCTTGACTTCCCCTGGAACTTGTCCGTCTAGCCGGTCTTCTGGGGTAGGGGCCTCTTGTGCTGATTTTCAGGTGTTAGCACGTGGGGGAGCTGCTCTGTCCCCTGCCTGGTGCAGGGCTCAGTGGGGGTAGTTTACCCCGTGAGGCCCCAGGAGGAACAACCCCAGTGTCAGCGACCAGCTCTGGAATCCTGTATTCAGCCCCCGCAGTAACTTGGGAGCCGTCCATCGGCAGGTCCTGGAGGCTCTGAGGCTGGGCCGCTGATCTGCTCAGCTCTGGACAGGAGCGTCCTTGGTGTCCTAGGCCCTCTGGGCCTCTGCCTGTCCCGGGGGAGGCCGAATCCTGGGCTGTGTCCTGGCGCCCTGTGCCCGGGGCCTGCGATGTTGGATTCTCGCTCCCAGTTGTACAGCCACCTCACTGTGGAGCCACCGCCCGAGCTCCTACAAGTTGCTCCCAGAGCTCCACATCCCCCTCTGAATGGAGCCTCTTCCTCTGCAGGAGGCGCCGTTGCCAAGCTGCTCCTGGTCCGCGCAAACACCTCTGTGCAGAGCCGCCACCTGAGCCCCTCAGAGCTGCTCCCTGGTCAATGCATGTGCCCTGCAGCCCTAAGGGAGCTCGCTGCACTCTCCTGGGAGTGCATGTTTCTATTAGTGTCCCAGGGTGCCCTAGGGCATCCCCGCCTTCCTGGGGTCCTGCTCTGACTCGTTGAAGGGGCCATTCTGCCCTGGAAGATTGGTGAAGCTCCTCCTTCTCCCAGGACAGAGCTCTTCTGCCCTGTGAGCACTCGCCCCGGCCATAGCCAGGCTCCTCACAGGGCCGCTCACACTTGGATGCCTTTTGTTTCTTTATTTCTTTTTCCCCGTCTTCCTACCTTTATAGAATCTCGAACTTTCCCACTGTAGCATTCAAACTGGTCTCTGTTTAAATCTCAGGCTGAATTCATAGATTTTCAGGATGATTTGAAGTTTATGTAGGTAAATTCGTGGGGACAGGTGATTTGGGGACCCTACAATTCTGCCATCTTGCCCCTCCTCCTGTATGTTGCCTTTTAGCTTTGGTTGTTTCCTTCATTGTGTGGAAGCTTTTCAATTTGATGAAGTCCCAATAGTCTTTTTGCTTTTGTTTCCCTCACCTCAGCGGCATATCTAGAAAGAACATCCAATGGCCAATGTCAAAGACGTTGCTGCCTATCTTTTCTTCTTTGTATGGTTTCAGGTCTCACATTTAGGTCTTTCATCCATTTTGAATTTATTTTTTATATACATGGTGTAAGAAAGTGGTCCAGTTTGATTCTTCTGCATGTGGCTGCCTGGTTTTCCCAACATCATTTGTTCTTATCCTGGGGTCAGGGTTAGGGTTTGTTGAAGAGACTGTCTTTGTTCCTTTGGATATTCCTTCCTGCCTTGTTGTCGATTAATGGATCATAGAGTTACAGGTTTGTATCTTGTTTTGGATTTCCATTCTGTACTATTGATCTAAACGTCTCCTGTTGGGAGATTCTTTTTTTTTATGATATTCACACAGAGAGAGAGAGAGAGAGAGGCAGAGACACAGGCAGAGGGAGAAGCAGGCTCCATGCACCGGGAGCCCGACATGGGATTCGATCCCGGGTCTCCAGGAACACGCCCTGGGCCAAAGGCAGGCGCCAAACTGCTGCGCCACCCAGGGATCCCCCTGTTGGGAGATTCTTCATTGATGATTCAATTTATTTGCTAGTATTCTGTCTCCTCAAGTCTCTTATTTCTTCCTTTATCATTTTTGCTATGTTATATATTTCCAGGAATTGATCTATTTCTTCCAGGTTCTAGGTTGCTGGCATATAATTTTTCTTTTTTTTGGCATATAATTTTTCATAATGTTCTCTTATAATAGTTTGTTTTTCTGTAGTGTTGGTTGATATTTCTCTTTTCTCATTTGTGATTTTATTTGGGTCCTTTCTCATCTTTTTATCTTTTTCTTTTTTAAAGATTTTATTTATAGATTCATGAGAGACACAGAGAGGCAGAGGGATAGGCAGAGTGAAAATGAGGCTCCATGCGGGGAGCCTGATGTGCGACTTGATCTCCCAGGTCCCCGGGATCATGACCTGAGCCAAAGCAGATGCTCAACCACTGAGGCACACAGGTGCCTTGCTGATTCAATTCCTTTGCTAGTTATGGGTCTATTCACATTTTCTATTTCTTCCTATTTCAGTTTTGCTCGTTTGCACATTTCTAGGGATTTGTCCATTTCTTCCAGGTCTTCCAGTTTGTTAGCGTATAATTTCTTAATATTCCCTTATAATTGTCTAATTTTTCTGGTGTTGATTGTGATCTCTCGTCTCTCATTTGTGATTTTATTTATTTAGGTCATTTCTCTTTTCTCATTGATAAGGCTGGCTAGGGCTTGATCCATTTTATTAATTATTTTGAAGAACCAGTTCTTAGGTTTGTTATTCCATTCTACAGTTTTGTGGTTTCTGTATTGTTTATTTCTGCTCTCATCTTTATTTTTTCCCTTCTTCTGTAGGCTTTAGGCTTTGTTTGCTATTCCTTTTCCATCTCCTTTAGGTGTAGGGTTAGGTTGTGTATTGGAGACTTCCTGTTTCTTGAGGTAGGCCTGTATTGCTATGTACTTCCCTCTTAGGACTGCCTTTGCTACATCCCAGAGGTTTGGAGAAACATGTTTTCATTTTCATTTGTTTTAAATTTCCTCGTTAATTTCCTGGTTGCTCCATTCATTCTCTAGTAGGATGTTCATAATCTCCACGTATTTTTGGTCTGTCCAATTTTTTTTCTTACTGTAGACTTCAAGTTTCATAGCGTCGTGTTCTGAAAATGTACATGGTGTGATATCAACCTTCTTGTACCTGTTATACCTGTTGAGGGCTGATTTGTGGGCCATGATATGATGTGTTCTGGAGAATGTCCCATGTGCACTGGAAAGGAGTGTGTATTCTGCTTTAGGATGAAATGTTCAGACTATATCTGTTGAGTCCCTGTGGTCCAGTTTGTCAAGGCTATTGTTCCCCTGTTGATTTTCTGCGTAGACGATTGGTCCATTGACATAAGTGGGTGTAAAAATCCCCTTTCATTGTATTAGTATCAGTGAGTTCCTGTACGTTTGTTGTTAATTGGTTTGTATATTTAGGTACTGCCATGTTGGCAGCATAAATATTTAGTTGTTTGATCTTGATAGAGAGTCTTTTTAATTATGAAATAATGCCCTTCTTCATCTCTTCTTACACTATTTGTTCTTTTTTGAAATTTAAATATTTTATTTATTTATTCGTGAGAGATACACAGAGGAGCAGAGGAAGAAACATAGCAGAGTGAGAGGCAGACTCCCCTCAGGGAGGCCGATGACGACTCGATCCTGGGATTCCAGGATCACACCCTGAGCCGAAGGCAGATGCTCAAACACTGAGCCAACACGTGTCCCCCAGGGTTTGGTTTCAAATCTCGTTTGTCTGATATAAGTATGGGTCCTCCACCTTTCTTTTGATATCCATTAGCGTGATAGATGATTTTCCATCCCCTGACTTTCAATCTGTTGGTGTCTATAGGTCTAAGGTGAGCATCTTGTTGGCAGCGTACAGATGGATGTTGTTTTTTTAATAATAATTTTATTTATCAGAGAGAGAGAGAGAGAGAGAGAGGCAGAAAATTATGCAGAGAGAGAAGCAGGCTCCCCACCAGGAGCCCAATATGGGACTCGATCCCAGACTCCAGGATCACACCCTGAGTTAAAGGCAGAGGCTCAACCCCTGAGCAACCCAGGCATCCCGGATCCTGTTTTTCAACTACTCCATACCCTATATCTTTTTATAAAAGATTTATTTATTTATTTATTCATGATAGTCACACAGAGGGATACAGAGAGGCAGAGACACAGGCAGAAGGAGAAGAGGCTCCATGCACCGGGAGCCCGACGTGGGACTCGATCCAGCATCTCCAGGATCGCGACCTGGGCCAAAGGCAGGCGCCAAACCGCTGGCCACCCAGGGATCCCACCCTATATCTTTTTATTGGAGCATTTAGTCCATCATCATTCAGAGTGACTATTCAAAGATATGAACTTTGTGCCTCTGTGTTACCGGAAGAGTTGGTATTTCTGGTGACGTTCTCTGGTCCTTTCTAGTATTTGTTGCTTTTGGTCTCTTTTTTCTCCCACTAGAAGAGTCCCTCTTAAAATTCCTTACTGGACTGGTTAAATGGTCATGAACTCCTTTATATGTTGCCTGTCTGGGAAAATCTTTATCTCTCCTGAATGACACCCTTGCTGAAGAAAGAATTCATACAAATTGGACTGCAATAAAAAGAAATTTAAAAACATAAAGTAAATTCTTGCTAATATAATTGAGGAAAATGCATTTAGGATGAAAACCAGAAGCAGAAAGAGAGGAGGACGGATTTCACCCTCTGTAGCCTTCACAGGGACCTGGTTTCCTTTCCTAGGAGTGGCCCCCCCTCAGGATGATGCTTCCTGCCCCTCTTCCCTCCTTGTTGGAACACAGCAGGCACAGCTCCAGCACCTCTACAGTCGTGGTTTATAGCGTTTTCCATGTATCCTTTTGGGGACCACAGCGTTGTGTATGTAACCATCAGGCTGCTGTCTGACAACATTGGGGGGATTCCGACTTTTGTTGCTTTTGAGGTGTGTGTGTCTCTATCACATGCAGCTATCCTGTGCAGCAATTGGATCCTCTGGCTGGGTCACCAAAAAACCCCAAAATGGTTGGCACAAAATCATTTCTGGTCCTGTCTCTGGGCAGTTAGCTGGGCTCTCCTGGCAGTGCCGGGGCTCGCTCGTGCAGTGACTTTCAGCTGGAGAGGGTCAGCTGAGCTTGAAGTTCCAGCTCGGCCACATTCCCATGTCCGACAGTGGGTCTGGCCACTCCTGGAAGGCATGTGGGGACTTCAGCTGTGTGTGCCTGGTGGCGCCCCTGCAGGGGCTGGTTGGGGCCTAGGTGGTGCCCCCTCCTCTCTCTGGAGTCTCTACACGCTCCGTGCACAGAGTTCTGGGGGACACAGAAACAGGCTGGCTGTGCATTTTCGCACCACAACACTTTATTGACTTTCTACAGCAAACGGGCTCAGAGCCGTGGTTGCGTGTCTTCCCCTGGGGAGGGAGACCTTTCTGTCCTTTAAGGGGAGGGCAAGAATCACACGGGGTGGGGGGGCAGGTGCTGGAATCCCCCACCTGGGAGCATGTGTGGACTCCGGGTGGGGGCGTGTGCCCTGAGGTTTCAGCCTGAGTGATGGTACTGAGGACATCAGAGCTGACCTGAACCTGCAACTCATGGGCTCCTGTGCTGGGTCCCTGAAGGGCAGCTGGATCCTGGCCTTGGAGCCTCTTTGGGCCCCAGCACCTGGAGGAGCCTGCCTCCTGGTGTGGGTGTGGGTGGGGCCCACAAGCTTGCCCCTCCTCTCCCCACACTGGGGTGTCCCAGGAATCCCCAGGGCTTCCCTAGATCAGCGACCTGGATCTGTGGGGCACGCCCAGGGCCCTGCAGGCCACATCCAGCTGTGAGAGGGCTTGCTCGGCCTGGGGCCAGAATCCAGGGCTGGCCAGGGCCATGGGGGCCTGATTCCATTAGTCTTTGTGTTGAGACTGGTGGGGGCACAAGTCAACCCAGCCCCCACAGAGCCAGGGCCCAATCAGCCCAGGTACCTCTGGGTTAGGGCCTGGTGTCCTGTGCAGGGTGTCCTGCCCTCTCGGAGTGACAGTGGACAGAAGCAGGGCACAGTGGTTCCTCTGATCCACTCACCTGCTCACACACTGTTAGGGGCTCCCTGCCGTCCCTCCTCCCTGCAACCCCTGGGTACTCTATGAGACACCCGGGATTCTGATGGGAGCAGGGTATCCAGAGAACCCCGGGGAGGCTGATCATGTCCCACAGGGGGCAGCTAGATTGGGTCCTTGCTCGGGGCCGATGGTGTGGTGGTGGATGGTGTGGGGGCATGGGTATGATGGTGGTGGAATGTGGGGGATGGTGTAGGGGGGATGGTGTTGGGGTATACTGTGGTTGGGGATTGTGTGAGGCTGTGTGTGTTTGAGGGGGATGGGGTAGGGGCGATGCCATGGGGGATGATGATGTAGGGGGATGGTGTGGGTCTGGGGAATGGGGGGATGGCGTGGGGGGCCAGCAGACAAAGGGCATCCCCTTTCTCTAAGATGCACACAGAGATGTCTACAAATAAAGGTGACCCCATTCTGGGGTTTGTTGTAACACCTGCCCCTGTGGCCCCATGTGGTGAGTGCAGGGCCCTGGCTGTACCAGGGGCATTATCTGGGGGTCATCATAATATGTATGTTTTCAAATTGCAAATTGTCTCAAATTAAATGCACAGAATTTAGAAATATATAAAACACTGAGAGTGGGTGTCACTCTGAACTGTCCGACCCTCATGGGATTGATGTGTGTCCTGCTCCAGCCGTGGACATGCTGCTCGGCCCCCAGGTCCGGTTCCTACCCCCATGTCTCCCACCCCATCCCCTGCTTCTCAGGGGGCTGTCCCTCTCCCCTTTGGTGTTCAGCTCCCATGGGAACCCCTGGAGGCCCCATCCTTGTGGCCTCCTCATCCCTGAGGCCCCGGGGGTGTGGTCATCCCCATCACCCTACCATGGAGCCGTGTATTGTTGGCTGCTATTGCTCCCCCTGGCCTCAGAGGCCCCGTTTACCTTACCCAAAAGCCTCCGAGGCCCGGAAGCCCCCTGGCCCAGCAGCCTCACCCGTCCGCCTAGCAGTCCTAAAACATGATGTGGCTGCTGAACTTCCTGATGACGTCCAGGTCTACCTGCGTGATGTCCCTGGAGGAGACCAGGACATCCTGCTTCATTTCCTGTGGGAAAACCGGGGAGGAGGAGCAGGCGTCAGGAACAGAGACCCGACCTGTCACGAGGTGCCGTGCTGGGCAGGGAGCCCTGGGGCCACCATGGGAGTGTGTCCGGCCGAAACCTCCTTCCTTCTTCTGGGAGGCCAGGGAAGGCGGGAGTGCTCACCGTGCCCGTGGGACCTGTGTGACGGCCTGTGCCCGGCTGTTGTAGGCAGGGAGGTGACTGAGTTTCACCCTGGGTGGGAGGGGATAGGGGTTCAGTCAAGGTGGGAGGGGACATGGGGGTGTTGTGCCCAAGATTGCGAATCCGAGAAACCACTAAGGAGCTGACACCAATGCAAACACACAAGGGTTGATTTCCAAACTCGAGCTTGCGACCAAGTACACCCAACACAGCGGAGCAGGGACTTGGACCCCGAGGTGGGTTTTAACTTAGTTTTAAGGGCTTGTCTCGGGGTCCTCCAAAAGGGCTGGAGCAATTCCTCAAGTTCTGTTTACATTTTGATATGGGGCCTTCAAGGGTATTAAGCTCTGCTTTCATTCTAATAGGCACTTCCAACCCTTGGCATGGGCTCAGTTTCATTCTGTTGTGGGGCTTTCAAAGACATTAAGATGTAAACTTTTGTTTTTTTCCTGTAACTGAAATAATGTAAATTTCAGCTCTTCTTCACAGGGGCCTGGGATGGCTGGACTTGTTCGAACACTGAACTTAAAGTAGAAAGGCCTTCATTTTCTCGGCCTCTTTGCGTTCCGTCCCATCCTATCAAGTTCTTTCCCCCTTCCCCGGAGCTCCTAAGAGAGCAAATGACCTCAGCTTGGCAGCGTGTGTTGGGGGACAGGCCCAGGGATTTGGGATCAGGAAGACCTGGCTCGTGGGTGTCCCAGCCGTGCAGCGGGATTCCATGCTGCAGACTCTTATTCCCTAAGGCTATCTAGACAACTGAGTTTGTATATAGAAAAGCTCTCTTTTATCTTTAAAAGATGAGGAGCAAGTCAGAGTGTTTTTACTCTGGCCATATAATTGCTCAGATTCCAATCTGAGACATATTTCCTGTTAATAAGGATAATTTACTATCCGTAATACTATGGTTAAAATATTCTCGTTCAGAGGGATGAGGGTTTCTCATCTCTTTCTTCACAGCTCAGTCACTCCTCAGGAAATGCATCTTTATGGATTTGGAAAGAACTGAGAGTCATTATTACCAATGGTCCGATTATTTTGTGGAGGATTCTTCCCTGAGATTCTTCCCCTGTTTCAACTGACACTGAAACACTGTGAACACTTTTGAAGACAAATGTCAAGGAAATAAATGTTATGCATTGATAATTTTAAATGCACTTGCAATATGGTGTCTATTATACTAGAAGTATTTTTATCTGATTTTTGCTATTTATTATCTGTTCCTGCTTTTCAGGTTGAGGAGGCATTATACGTGTTCATAAGTGTTTTTCTTTCCTTCTGATATGAAATTCTTACTTTGTTTCCATCAAAGGAACTCTTTAAGAATAAGGCAAAAGTTAATTCAACGATTCTTAAAATGTCTTCACACTTGGAGCCTGATTCATTTAAGTCGATTTTCATAATAAATCTTATTAATTAGGAAAAAAACAAAGATTTATAGAGAAATTGAGAAGATATTACAGTGCATTCACATGCACTTGCTCTCAATTTCTCCAATTATTGATATCTTATATTACTACGGTACAGATATTAGCTAAGGAATCAAATTTAAAATAGTCGCATTAACCAAAGACCATAGTTTATTCAGATTTCCTTAGTTTTTGCTAAGTCACCATCCCTCATATCACATTCCATTTGTCCTCCTGTTTTCTTAGGCTCCTCTAGATTGTGACAGTCTTTCAGCCTTTCCTTGTTGTTGTTGCACTGGAACACTTTGAGAAGTATTTTGTAAACGTTCCCTCAGTTGGGACATGTCTGTCATTTATCTCATAATTGAACTGTTTTGTGGATTATATACAGAGATATACTGCCATTTTCATTATATCATATAAAGGATAGATACTATCAACATGATTTAGCAGTCTTGGTATCGATCTGGTCACCTTGCTGCGGTAGTGTTTGTCAGCTTTCTCCACAGTAAACTGATTCTTTATTATTATTATTAATTATTATTTTTATTATTATTATATTATCAATATTATTTTAACTTTTTCATATTATATTTTGTAGAAGGAAGTTACTATGTGTATTCCACACTTAAGAGTGGGAAGCTATGCTCATGAACTTGACGGTGCAATGTCTGCACAAATTGTTTAAAATTCTTCTACATGGGAGATTTCTCTTCCTTTGGGTTTGTTTCTTCTGCAAAGATGTTTTTTATTTATTTGAGAGAGAGAGGAGAGAAAAAGCATGAGCAATAGGGGCAGAGGGAGAGGGAAAAGCATGTTCCCTTCTGAACAGGGAGCCTGCCTTGGGACCTGGATCATGATCTGAGTTTAATGCAGAAGCTTAACTAACTGAGCCACACAGGTGCCACTCTTTCTTCTTTTCTTTCTTTCTTTCTTTCTTTCTTTCTTTCTTTCTTTCTTTCTTTCTTTCTTTCTTTCTTTCTTCTTTCTTTCTTTCTTCTTTCTTTCTTTCTTTCTTTCTTTCTTTCTTTCTTTCTTTCTTTCTTGTTTTTTATAATAATTTTATTCTTGAATTGGTGTTCAATTTGCCAACCTACAGAAAAACACCCAGTGCTCATCCCGTCAAGTGCCCCCCTCAGAGCCCATCACACATTCACCCCCACCACCCGCCCTCCTCCCCTTCCATCACCCTTAGTTCGTTTCCCTAACTTAGGAGTCTTTATGTTCTGTCTCCCTTTCTGATATTTCCCACACATTTCTTCTCCGTTCCCTTATATTCCCTTTCACTATTATCTATATTCCCCAAATGAATGAGAACATACAATGTTTGTCCTTCTCTGATTGACTTACTTCACTCAGCATAATACCTTCCAGTTCCATCCACGTTGAAGCAAATGGTGGTTATTTGTCGTTTCTAATGTCTGAGCAAGGCCCACCTTTTCTCTCTCTTCATCTTCTGAGTCTCCTATGGTATGAATGTTACTGTTTTAATAAGTGACTGACTTCCCTACTTCTGTGTCTGTGGTCCAGAACCTTTCTTGTTTTTAAGGCTTCCACTTGGAACTGCATCTCAGTTATAGCATTTTTAACATTGGCCTGACTAGATTTTAGTTGTTTTATATCTACAGGAAGGGATTCTCTAGTTTTCTTCTGTGCTCTTTTTCCAGCCCAGATGCTATCTTTATAATCATTGTTTTAAACTGTAGTTAGACATCATATATGTGTATTGATGAACTTCCTGGCTGTGAGTAGAACCTCATGTTATTTTATGGAGGTGAATTTCTCCATCTCATTATTTCTTCCAGAAAAGAAGGAAGAAAAATAAAAAACAAGAAAAACAATAACAACTGCCCTCCCCCGCCACAAAAAAACCAATAGATTATTTTGGCCTGCTTGTTAAAAGATTCTAAATCCCAAAATAGAAACAATTAAGGTGGTCCTTGGGTGGCGCAGCGGTTTAGCGCCTACCTTTGGCCCAGGGCATGATCCTGTAGACTCTGGATCGAATCCCACGTCGGGCTCCCAGTGCATGGAGCCTGCTTCTCTCTCTGCCTGTGTCTCTGCCTCTCTCTCTCTCTCTCTCTCTCTTTTTCTCTCTGTTTGTGACTATCATAAATAAATTGAAAAAAATTTTTAAAAAAACACAATGAAGTACCATGAAAGTAAAAATTAGAAATATCTAAGGTACATACATAAAAATTAAAATAAGGCAATTAATAAAAAAGTCAAAGAAAATGATTGAAAATAGAGCACAAAGTACAAAGGAATCTAGACCCTACTTTCCAGGCAGAGCTGAAGCTCTGCAGCCTCTGTGGTCCGACAACTTGGTGGCAGCGAATGGTCTGTGTGGGGTGTGCGGATGGGCCGTGGTGTTGATTGTCAGGTGCACATCTCCATGGGAGTTGCAACTGCGGGGGCAGAGGCGTGGTGGGCATCAGCGTCTCTGGGCTCCAGTGGGCAGCGCTGTGCTGCTCCCTGAGACCCGAACCTGATTGGCGGGATGCCGGTGGGGACGCTGGGTCCTCTGGCTCTGGGGCTGAGCATCCCGCCCCCCAGTCTGCTGGGGCCTCCACAGAAGAGCCCCCAAGCCCCCGGTTCTCCGCCTCTTCTCTCAGAACCCTGCATTCACTCGACTTGTGTCCGAGCTTCTTTTGTTTTTTTTTTTTTATCTCAGACTGTTGAGCCCAAGATTGCGAATCCGAGAAACCATCGAGAAGCCTACACTGATGCAAACACACGAGGGTTTATTTACAAGCTCAAGCTTTTGTCCAAGTATACCCGACACAGTGGAGCAGGGACTTGGGGGGTCCCCCAGGTGGGTTTTAGCTTAGTTTTAAGAGCTGGTCTTGGGGAACTCCCGAAGGGTGGATCAATTACTAAAGTTCTGTTTACATTTTGATATGGGGCCTTCAAGGGCATTGAGATCTGTTCTAATAGGGCCTTCCTGCCCTTGGCCTGGGCTCAGTTTTTATTCTACTGTTGGGCTTGCTGTGTCCTGACAATGAGCACTCAGGAAGGAAATGACGGACATGACTCCCTTCTCAGGAGCATCACAGAGAATAAATAATGAGACTGAACCAAAGGAGCACAAGAGTTGTGCACTGAGCCATACCAGGCTCTGGGAGGCCGTCCTGGGCTCGTGGGTTGGGAGCCTCATCTTGTGAACATGTCCACAGTTCCTGAAGCCACCCTCAATTTCAATGTCATTCCTATCAAATCATGGTGGCAGATCCTATAAATAGGAAAAAAAAAAACCCTGTGACATCCATCCGCCCCCACAAATGACCCTGGACAGCAAATCAGTATTGGAGAAGCAGGATAGCGGGACGCAGCACTTTCCTATCTCAAACGATGTCACAGAGACACAGTATAAAGCAGTGTTGTCCTCCCCACCTGGCTCTGTCAGTTAAGCATCCGGCTCCTGACCTCACCTCTGGTCCTGATCACGGGGTCGTGCGTTCTAACCCTGGGCTGGTCCATGGACGAGGCCTGACGCCTACTTAAACAAACCAGACCCACGAGGGTTGGTCCCAGCATAAGCTGAAGGAGCAGAACAGAGTGTCCAGAAGGAAACGTGCTCTGATACAACTGATTTTTTTAAATTAACTTAATTTAAACCAAATTAATTAACGTATAGTGTATTATACTTTCAGAGGAAGAATTCAGGGATTCACCAGTTGGAGATAACCGCAGTGGTCGTGACATCATGTGCCCTCCTTCATGCTGGTCCCCTGTTATCGCCTCCCTCATCCCCTCCCCTGCAGCAACACTCAGTTTGTTTCCTATAATTAAGAGTCTGTATTTCCTGCATCTGTGTTCATCTTATTTGTTTTTCCTTCCCTTCACAGATGTTCTGCTTTGCTTCTTTAATTCCACCTATGAATGACACCACAGGGTCATTCTGTTTTCCGAATGACCTATTTCACTTAGGATGATCCCTCTAGTTCTATGCATGACATTGCAAATGGCAAGATTTCCTTCTCTTTGATAGCTGAGTACCATTCCTCTCTCTATGACCATCATCTATCTCCCATCCTCTTTATCCTTCATCTGCCACAGGGCACCGAGGCTCCTCCCACAGTGTGGCAACGTGGACCCCGCTGCTGTGGACATTGGGGTGCAGTTGTCCCATGTCTCACTGCATCTGTATCTTTGGAGTGAGCTCCAGGCCGTACACCTGCTGGTCGCAGGGCGGCTCTATTTGCAACTTCCTGAGGAGCCTCCACACTGTTTCCAGGGTGGCTGCAGCAGCCCACGGTCCCACCCACAGTGGAAGAGGGTTGAGTAAGTTTTACAGGACGTGGTAAAAGTCTGGTCCACATTTCATTTCGCGTCCTTTGGGCTCCAATTCTTTCTCCTTAAGTATTTTTGGGGAAGCCGGGTGTTGGGCTCCTTTTCAGGCAGATGTTTCCGAAGATAACAGGCGACAGCTAGAGCCTGGAAGGAGGCAGAGGTGGGCCCGGAGACTGGCACGCTGCCTCCTGCACAGCCTCCTGTAGCGACTGAGCATCCCGCAGTGGGTGCCCAAGCCCAGGCACCGCCCAGGGGGCACGCATGCACAGTAGGCCTCCTTTGCCTGCACTAACAGGAGCCAGCCTGTGCTGGGGAGGCCTGAGGAAGACGTGGGGACACGTCCACGTGGATGAGCCACAGCCTCCTCAGAAACTACGTGGAGTCATCAGGGGGATATTGGGCAGCGTTCATGATGACAGGAGCCTCATTCTCTTCAGGACACACGGTGAGGCTTCAGGAAGATGTGGGCCAACATCCACCCTGACAAGAGACCCTGGGCCACTTCTGGCCCTGCGGGGAGGCTTCAGGAAATTGTGGGCCTGCACCCACCCTGACAGGAGCCCCTGGGCCGCCTCAGGACCCACGGGGAGGCTTCAGTAAGATGTGACATCTGAGCCCCTAGGCCACCTGAGGACATGCCTGGAGTCTTCTGAAAGATGTGGTGCTGTGTCCACTCTGGCAGGAGCTAACTGGCTCCTCAGGACATAAGTTGAGGCTTCTGGAAGCTGGGGGCAGCATCCACAGTGACAGGAGCCACAGCCACTCAGAACCTGCGGTGTCGCTTTGGGAGGACGTGGGGCCACGTCCACACAACAGACGCTGATGTCCTCAGGACACCCGGTGTAGTCTTCAGGAAATATGGGGATGCGTCCATGCAGACAGAAGACCCCAGCCTTGTCAGAGCCTGTGGTGAGGCCTAAGGAAGATGTGGATGCTGAATCCACACTGACAGGAGTCTCCAGCCTCCTCAGGACGCACTGTGAAGGATCGGGATGATTTGGGGCCACGTCCGTGCTGACAGGAGCTCCCAGGCTCCTCAAGTCTTATGGTGAGGCAGAGGAAAATGTGGGGCCATGTCCTCCTCAGGACCTGCACTTTGGCTTTGGGACACATGAGGCTGCGTCTAGACTGACAGGAACCCACAGCCTCCTCAGGACCCACTGTGAGTTTTCTGGGGGATGAGGGTCCATGTCCAGGCTGACAGGAGCCTCCAGCATCCTGAGAACCTGCTGTGAGGCTTCCAGAGTATGTGAGGCATAATCCAGGTTGACAGGAGACCCGGGTCCTCAGGACCCGCTGACTATGACTCAGGAACACGTGGGGCCACGTCCCCACTCACAGGAGCCCGGCTTCCTCAGGACCCCCTGGAGGACTCTGGAGGCGCCGTTGGGGGCCACGTCCATGTCAGAAGGGACTCCTCAGAACCATAGGGTAAGTGAATGGGTAGAATGAATGGTAAGACAGGGGAGGGGAGGCAGTTGGTGGTTAGTCTTAGGTTAGATGTTAGGGGTTAGTGATTATGCTTATGGTTACGGATTAGAGGTTAGGGTGAGGGATAAGGGTAAGGTTCAGTTCTTAGGAGTTAGGATCGGGGTTTGGATTAGGGACAGGAGTTAGAGTTAGGGTTAGGGTTGAGACTTTAGGGATTAGGGCAGGAGGTTAGGAGTTGGGGTTTGGGTTATGGTTAGAGTTAGGTTTAGGCTAGGTTTGCAGTTCGGGTTAGGGGTTAGGGTGTGAGTTAGGGTTAGGGGTTAGGTTTAGGGTTTAGAGTTAAAGTTAGGGCTACGTTTATGGTTAGGGTGAGGGTTAGTTTTAGGATAGGGGTTAGGGCTAGGGTTAGGGTTAGTGTTTGATTAGGGGTTATGGTTAGGGTTAGGTCAGGGTCAGGGCACAGTTTTGGAAAAGGGTAAGAGAGGGTTAGGCAGTGGGTTAGGGATTTCTTTTAGGGTAGGGTTAGGGTATACTTTGTGATATGAGATAGGATTAGTATTAGAGGGTTAGGGTTAGGATACAGGTTAAGGTTAGGAAAAGGATTTGAGTACATTAAGTTAAGGTTAGGGTTAGAGGGTAGGCTTAGAGTTAGATTTAAGGTAAGGGTCAGGGTTAAGGGTTTAGAATAGGTTTAGGAGTTAGGGTGAGGGTTGGCAGGAAGGTTTAGTGAATGTGTTTCATCTTGGGGTTTGTGTTTGGTTTTTGATTAGTGATAGTTCTTGTTGAAGGGTTATGTTAACATTAGACTTAAGTGGAGGGTTAGGCTTATGTCTGTGTATGGTTAGAGTTTGTGTCTTGGCATGTGCCTGCACTGGGACTCCTAGCATCTTGGGCAGTTTAGTTTTATGCACTCTATTTAGGTTTTGGGTTCAAAGATAGCCTGACTCCACCAAGTCAGTGGTCTCCCCAGAGAATCAAAATCCATGCTTCTGCTGGGGTGAGAATAGGCATGGCAGGATATTCCTGAGCTGAGCTAAGGAGGGGATTTGTGGCTCTAAAGAGTCTTTGTTTGGATTTTCAGTTGCCTTTCTGACTTTATCTCTTGTGCGTACATGTTTCCTCTATACTACCAATTATTATTTTAAAGATTTATTTGAATTCCTCTTTATAAACACAGTATGATGTAGTTTCAGGTTTACACATAGTGATTCAACCCTTGAATCCAACGCCTGGTTCTGGTCAGAGGTCACCTCCACTATCCCCATCCCCTGATTCCCCATCCCCCCCTCCTTCCTCTGGTATTTATTAGTTTATTCACTGTGGTTAAAATGTGTTTCTTGGTTTGCATCTCTCATCCCTCCCTTGGCCCCTTTGCCAGTTTGTTTGGTTTCTTAAAATTCACATGTGAATGCAATTGTATGGTATTTGGTATCTGTCTTTCTCTGACTGACTGAGTTCATTTAGCATAGGTCCCTTCCACTTCTCCCACGTCATTGTAAATGGCTTCCTTTCATCCCTTCTGATGACCGAGTGATGTCGCAGTGTGTATATTTACCACATCGTTTCTGCCCATTCATCTGTCGTTGGACATCTGGGCTATATACATAGTTTCGCTGTTGTTGATAACGCTGCTACCAACACTAGGCTGTGTGTTCCTCTTCAAATCTACTAAACTACTTTTGTATCCTCAGGGTAAATACCTAGCTGTGCAATTTTGGTATCGTAGGCTAGCTCTATTTTTAACTTCTTTTTTTTAAGTTTTTTTATGATAGTCACACAGAGAGAGGCAGAGACACAGGCAGAGGGAGAAGCAGGCTACATGTACCGGGAGTCCAAAGTTGGACTCCTAGGATCACGCCCTGGGCCAAAAGGAGGTGCCAAATGGTTGCGTCACCCAGGGATCCCTATTTTTAACTTCTCGAGGACCCTCCAGACTGTTTTCCACAGTGGCTGCACCTTTATGTATTCATGAGAGACACAGAGAGGCAGAGGTATAGGCAGAGGGAAAATGAGGCTCCATGCGGGGAGCCTGATGTGGGACGTGCTCCCCCAGGACCCCGGGATCATGACCTGAGCCAAAGCAGATGCTCAACCACTGAGGCACCCAGGTGCCTTGCTGATTCAATTTCTTTGCTAGTAATGGGTCTGTTCATATTTTCTATTTCTTCCTATTTCAGTTTTGCTCTTTTACATATTTCTAGGGATTTGTCCATTTCTTCCAGGTCTCCCAGTTTGTTAGCGTATAATCTTTCATAGTATTCCCTTATAACTGTCTTATTTTTCTGGTGTTGATTGAGATCTCTCTTCTCTCATTTGTGATTTTATTTATTTAGGTTTTCTCTTTTCTCGTTGATAAGGCTGGCTAGGGCTTGATCCATTTTATTAATTAATTTGAAGAACCAGATCTTAGTTTCGCTATTTCATTCTACTGTTTTGTTGTTTCTGTATTGTTTATTTCTGCTCTCATCTTTATTTTTTCCCTTCTTCTGTAGGCTTTAGGCTTTGTTTGCTATTCCTTTACCAGCTCCTTTAGGTGTAGGGTTAGGTTGTGTATTGGAGACTTCTTGTTTCTTGAGGTAGGCCTGTATTGCTATGTACTTCCCTCTTAGGACTGCCTTTGCTACATCCCAGAGGTTTGGAGAAACATGTTTTCATTTTCATTTGTTTTAAATTTCCTCTTTAATTTCCTGGTTGCTCCATTCATTCTCTAGTAGGATGTTCATAATCTCCACGTATTTTTGGTCTGTCCAAATTTGTTCTTACTGTCGACTTCGAGTTTCATAGCCTCATTGTCCAAAAATGTATATGGTGTGATACCAACCTTCTTGTACCTGTTGTACCTGTTGAGGGCTGATTTGTGGGTCATGATATGATCTGTTCTGGAGAATGTCCCATGTGCACTTGAAAGGAATGTGTATTCTGCTTTAGGAATAAATGTTCAGACTATATCTGTTGAGTCCCTGTGGTCCAGTGTGTCAAGGCTGTTGTTCCCCTGTTGATTTTCTGTATAGACGATCGGTCTATGACATAAGTGGGTGTAAAATCCCCTATCATTGTATTATTATCAGTGTGTTCCTGTTCGTTTGTTGTTAATTGGTTACTATATTTTGGTACTCCCATGTTGGCAGCATAAATATTTAGTTGTTTGATCGTTTTTTTTAAATAAATTATTTTTATTTTTATTTATTTTTATTTATTTATGATAGGCACACAGTGAGAGAGAGAGAGAGAGAGAGGCAGAGACACAGACAGAGGGAGAGGGAGAAGCGGGCTCCATGCACTGAGAGCCCAATGTGGGACTCGATCCCGGGTCTCCAGGATCGCGCCCTGGGCCAAAGGCAAGCACCAAACCGCTGTGCCACCCAGGGATCCCAAATTTATTTTTTATTGGTGTTCAATTGACCAACATACAGAATAACACCCAGTGCTCAACCCATCAAGTGTCCCCCTCAGTGCCCGTCACCCATTCACCCCCACCCCCACCCTCCTCTCCTTCCAGCACCCCTAGTTCATTTCCCAGAGGTAGGAGTCTTTATGATCTGTCTCCCTTTCTGATATTTCCCAAACGTTTCTTCTCCATTCCCTTATATTCCCTTTCACTATTATTTATATTCCCCAAATGAATGAGAACATACAGTTTGTCCTTCTCCGATTGACTTACTCCACTCAGCATACTACCCTCCAGTTCCATCCACTTTGAAGCAAATGGTGGGTATTTGTCGTTTCTAATGGCTGAGTAATATTCCATTGTATACATAAACCACATCTTCTTTATCCATTCATCTTTCGATGGACACCATGGCTCCGTCCGCAGTTTGGCTATTGTGGACATTCTGCTATAAACATCGGGGTGCAGGTGTCCCAGCATTGAATTGCATCTGAATATTTGGGATAAATCCCCAACACTGTAATTGCTGGGTCGTAGAGCAGGTCTATTTTTAACTCTTTGAGGAACCTCCACACAGTTTTCTAGAATTTCTGCACCAGTTCACATTCCCACCAACAGTGTAAGAGGGTTCCCTTTTCTCCGCATCCTCTCCAACATTTGCGGTTTCCTGCCTTGTTAATTTTCTCCATTCTCACTGGTGTGAGGTGGTATCTCATTGTGGTTTTGATTTGTATTTCCCTAATGACAAGTGATGCAGAGCATTTTTTCATGTGCATGTTGGCCATGTCAATGTCTTCCTCTGTGAGATTTCTCTTCATGTCTTTTGCCCATTTCATGATTGGATTGTATGTCTCTTTGGTGTTGATTTTAAGAAGTTCTTTATCGATCTTGGAAACTAGCCCTTTATCTGATACGTCTTTTGCATATATCTTCTCCCATGCTGAAGGTTGTTTTTAGTTTTGGTGACTGTATCCTTTGCTCTGCAAAAGTTTCTTATCTTGATGAAGTCCCAATAGTTCATTTTTGCTTTTGTTTCTTTTGTCTTCATGGATGTACCTTGCATAAACTTGCTGTGGCCAAGTTCAAAACGGGTGTTGCCTGAGTTCTCTTCTAGGATTTTGATGGACTCTTGTCTCACATTTAGATCTTTCATCCATTTTGAGTTTATCTTTGTTTATGGTGAAAGAGAGTTGTCTAGTTTCATTCTTCTGAAGGTGGATGTCCAATTTTCCCAGCACCATCTATTGAAGAGACTGTCTTTTTTCCAATGGATAGTCTTTCCTCCTTTATCGAATATTAGTTGACCATAAAGTTCAAGGTCCACTTCTGGGTTCTCTATTCTGTTCCATTGATCTATGTGTTTTTTGTGCCAGTACCACACTGTCTTGATGACCACAGCTTTGTAGTACATCCTGAAATCTGGCATTGTGATGCCCCCAGATATGGTTTTCTTTTTTAAAATCCCACTGACTATTCGGGGTCTTTTCTGATTCCACACCAATCTTAAAATAATTTGTTCTAACTCTCTGAAGAAAGTCCATGGTATTTTGATAGGGATTGCATTAAACGTGTACATTGCCTGGGTAACATTGATATTTTCACAATATTAATTCTGCCAATCCATGAGCATGGAATATTTTTCGATCTCTTTGTGTCTTCCTCAATTTCTTTCAGAAGTTTTCTATAGTTTTTAGGGTATAGATCATTTACCTCCTTGGTTAGGTATATTCCTAGGTATCTTATGGTTTGGGTGCAATTGTAAATGAGATTGACTCCTTAATTTCTCTTTCTTCAGTCTCATTGTTAGTGTATAGAAATGCCATTGATTTCTGGGCATTGATTTTGTATGCTGCCATGTTACCAAATTGCTGTATGAGTTGTAGCAATCTTGGGGGGAGAGGGTTTTAGGTTTTCTAGGTAGAGTATCATGTCATCGGCGAAGAGGGAGAGTTTGACTTCTTTGCCAATTTGAATGCCTTTAATGTCTTTTTGTTGTCTGATTGCTGAGGCTAGGACTTCCAATACTACGTTGAATAGCAGTGGTGAGAGTGGACATCCCTGTCTTGTTCCTGATCTTAGGGGAAAGGCTCCCAGTGCTGCCCCATTGAGAATGATATTTGTCGTGGGCTTTTCCTAGATGGCTTTTAAGATGTCGAGGATTGTTCCCTCTACCCTATCCTCTGAAGTGTTTTGATCAGGAATGGATGCTCTATTTTGTCAAATGCTTTCTCTGCATCTAATGAGATGATCATATGGTTCTTGGTTTTTCTCTTGCTGATATGATGAATCACATTGATTGTTTTACGAGTGTTGAACCAGCCTTGTGTCCCGGGGATAAATCCTACTTTGTCATGGTGAATAATTTTCTTAATGTATTGTTGGATCCTATTGGCTAGGATCTTGTCGAGAATTTTTGCATCCATGTTCATCAGAGCTATTGGTCTGTAATTCTCCTTTTTGGTGGGGTCTTTGTCTGGTTTTGGAATTAAGGTGATGCTGGCTTCATAGAACGAATTTGGAAGGACTCCATCTCTTTCTATCTTTCCAAACAGCTTTAGTAGGATAGGTATGGTTTCTTCTTTAAACATTTGATAGAATAAAAAAAAAAACATTTGATAGAATACCCCTGGGAAGCCATCTGGCCCTGGACTTTTGTGTCTTGGGAGGTTTTTGATGACTTCTTCAATTTCCTTCCTGGGTATTGGCCTGTTTAGGTTTTCTATTTCTTCCTTTTCCAGTTTTGGTTGTTTGGGGCTTTCCAGGAATCTGCCCATTTCTTCTAGATTGCCTAATTTATTGGCGTATGGCTGTTCCTAATATGTTTTTAAAGTCTATTGTATTTCCTTGGTGTTGGTAGTGATCTCTGCTTTCTCATTCATGATTTTATTAATTTGAGTCTTCTCTCTATTCTTTTTAATAAGACTGGCTAATGGTTTATGTATGTTATTAATTCTTTCAAAGTACCAACTCCTGGTTTTGTTGATCTGTTCCACATTTCTTCTGGTCTCGATTTCCTTGAGGTCTGCTCAAATTTTAATTAACTCTCTTATTCTGTTGGGTGTAGGATCTAGCTGCTGTTTTTTTCTCTAGCTCCTTTATGAGTAAGGTGAGCTTTTGTATTTGAGTTCTTTCCAGTTTTTGAATGGATGCTTGTTTTGTGATGTATTTCCTCCTTAGGACTGCTTTTGCTGCATGCCAAAGATTTAGAACGTTTGTGTCTTCATTCTCATTAGTTTCCATGAATCTTTTTAATTCTTCCTCAATTTCCTGGTTGACTCTTTCATCTTTAAGCAGGATGGTCCTTAACCTCCAGTGTGTGAAGTCCTTCCACACTTCTTGTTGTGATTTAGTTCTAATTTTAAGGCATAATGGTCTGAGAATATGCAGGGGACGATCTGAATCTTTTGGTATCGGTTCAGATGCGATTTGTGACCCAGTATGTGGTCTATTCTGGAGAAAGTTCCATGTGCACTTGAAAGAATGTTTATTCAATTCAGTTTGGAGGTAAAGTGCTGTAGATATCTGTGAAATCTATTTGCTCCAGTGTATCATTTAAAGATCTCATTTCTTTAGAGATATTGTGCTCAGAAGACGTATCGAGGGTAGATAGACCTAGATTGAAGTCACCAAGTATAAGATAATAATTATCTAAATATTTCTTCACTTTCGTTATTATTTGGTTTAAATATTTGGCAGCTCCCACATTCGGGGCATATATATTGAGGATTGGTAAGTCCTCTTGTTGGATAGATCCTTAAGTATGATTTAGTGTCCATCTTGATCTCTCACTACAGTCTTCGGGGTAAATTTTAGTTTAGCTGATAAAAGGATGGCTAACCCTTCTCTCTTTTAAGGACCATTTGAATGGTAAATGGTTCTCCAACCCATTATTTTCAGATTGTAGGTGTCCTTCTGTCTAATATGAGTCTCTTGTAGACAGCAAATAGTTGGGTCCTACTTTTTTATCCAGTCTGAAACCGTGCGCCTTTGAAGGGGTCATTAAGCCCATTCACGTTCAGAGTTACTATCGACAGATATGAGTTTAGTGTCATCATGATATCTATTCAGTCCTTGTTTTTGTGGATTGTTCCACTGAACTTATTCTTAAAGGGGAATTTTAAGAGTCCCCCTTAAAATTTCTTACAGAGCTGGTTTGGAGGTCACATATTCTTTCAGTTCCTGCCCTTCTTGGAAGCTCTTTATCTCTCCTTCCATTTTGAATGAGAGCCTTGCTGGATAAAGTATTCTTGGTTGCATGTTCTTCTCATGGCGGACCCTGAATATATCCTGCCAGCCCTTTCTGGCCTGCCAGGTCACTTTGGAGACATCTCCTGATACCCTAATGCTCCTCCCCATAAGGATCAGGATTTTCTTGTCTCTTGCTGCTTTAAGGATCTTCTCTTTATCCTTGGATTTTGCAAGCTTCACTATTAAATGTCAAGGTGTTGGACAGTTTTTATTGATTTTAGGGGGGGGATCTCTCTATTTCCTGGATCTGAATGCCTGTTTGCCTTCCCAGATTAGGAATGTTTTCAGCTAGGATTTGTTCAAATACGTATTCTGGCCCTCTGTCCATTTTGGCACCCTCGGGAACCCCAATTACACGCAGGTTTTTCTTCCTCAGGCTGTCGTTTATTTCCCTTAATCTGTCTTCCTTGTCTTTTAATTGTCTGTCTCTTTTTTCCTCAGTTTCCTTCTTTGCCATCAACTTGTCTTCTATGTCACTCACTCGTTCTTCCACCTCGTTATCCCTCATTGTTAGGACTTCCAGTTTGGATTGCATCTCATTCAATTGATTTTTAATTTCTGCCTGATTGGATCTAAATTCTGCAGTCATGAAGTCTCTTGAGTCCTTTATGCTTTTTTCTAGAGCCACCAGTAGCTGTATAATAGTGCTTCTGAATTGGCTTTCTGACATTGAATTGTAATCCAGATTTTGTAACTCTGTGGGTGAGACGACTGTTTCTGATTCTTTCTTTTGAGGTGAGGTTTTCCTTCTAGTCATTTTGCTGTGCAGAGTGGCCAAAAACAAATTGAATTGGGAAAAGGACAAAAAGAGAGGAGAGAAAGAAGGAAAGAAAAGAGAAAAAGGAAAAAGAATAAAGGAAGAAAGAAGGAAAAAAGAGAATAAAAAGAGAAAGAAAAGAAAGAAAGTGGAGAAAGAGGGTTGGGGAAGCAATCAGAAATAAAAAAAAACATGGGGGAGTATCTCTGATTCTGTATACTTTAAGTACCCTTGACCTCCCTTGGACTTGTCCGTCTAGCTCGTCTTCTGGGGGAGGGGCCTGTTGTGCTGATTTTCAGGTGTTAGCACGTGGGGGAGCTGCTCTGTCCCCTGCCTGGTGCAGGGCTCAGTGCAGTTAGTTTACCCCGTGAGACCCCAGGAGGAACAACCCCAGTGGCAGCGGTCAGCTCTGGAAACCTGTATTCCGCCCCCGCAGTAACTCGGGAGCAGTCCATCTGCAGGGCCTGGAGGCTCTTGGGCAGGGCCGCTGATCTGCTCAGCTCTGAGCAGGAGCGTCCTTGCTATCCTGGGCCCTCCGTGCCTCTGCCTATCCCAGCAGAGGCCAAATCCTGGGCTGTGTCCTGGCGCCCTTTGCTCTGGGGCCTGCGCTGTTGGATTCTCGCTCCTGGCCATACAGCTGCCTCACTGCAGAGCCACAGCCCGAGCCCCTCCAAGTTCCTCCTGGAGCCGCGCTGCCCCCTCCACACGGCGCCACTTCCTCTGCAGGAGGTGCCACCGCCAAGGTGCTCCCAGGGCCGCGCAAAACCCTCCACGCAGAGCCACCGCCGGAGCCCCTCAGTGCTACTCCCTGGTCAATGCATGTGCCCTGCAGCCCTTAGGGAGCTCGGTGCACTCTCCTGGGAGTGCAGGTGTCTGTTAGTGTCCCAGGGAGCCCTACGGCATCCCCGCCCTCCTGGGGTTCTTCTCTGACTCCTTGAAGGCACCATTCCACCCTGGAAGATTGGTGCAGCTCCTCCTTCTCCCAGGACAGAGCTCTTCTGTCCTGTGGACACTCACCCCGGCCTTAGCCGGGCTCCTCTCAGGGCCCTTCACACTTGGATGCCTTTTGTTTCTTTATTTCTTTTTCCCGTATTCCTACCTTGATAGAATCACGAACTTTTCTCACTGTAGCATTCAATCTGGGCTCTGTTTAAATCTCAGGCCAAATTCGTAGATTTTCAGGATGATTTGAAGGTTATCTAGGTAATTTAGTGGGGACAGGTGATTTGGGGACCCTACACTTCCTGCCATCTTGCCCCTCCTCCTGTATGTTGCCTTTTAGCTTTGTTTGTTTCCTTCACTTTGCAGAAGCTTTTCAATTTGATGAAGTCCCAATAGTATTTTTGCTTTGTTTCCCTCACCTCAGAGGCATATCTAGAAAGAAGATCCAATGGCCAATGTCAACGACGTTGCTGCCTATCTTTTCTCCTTGTATGGTTTCAGGTCTCACATTTAGGTCTTTCATCCATTTTGAATTTATTTTTTATATATATGGTGTAAGAAAGTGGTCCAGTTTCATTCTTCTGCATGTGGCTGCCTGGTTTTCCCAACACCATTGTTCTTATCCTGGGGTCAGTGTTAGGGTTTGTTGAAGAGACTGTCTTTGTGCCTTTGGATATTCCTTCCTGCCTCGTTGTCGATTAATGGACCATAGAGTTACAGGTTTGTATCTTGTTTTGGCTTTCCATTCTATTCTATTGATCTAAGTGTCTCCTGTTGGGAGATTCTTGATTGCTAATTCAATTTCTCTGCTGGTTATATGTCGGTTCAAGTTTCTTATTTCTTCCTTTTTCATATTTGCTATATTATATATTTCCAGGAATTGATCTATTTCTTCCAGATTCTAGGTTGCTGGCATATAATTTTTCTTAATGTTCTCTTATAATAGTTTGTTTTTCTGTAGTGTTGGTTGATATTTCTCTTTTCTCATTTGTGATTTTATTTGGGTCCTTTCTCATCTTTTTATCTTTTTTCTTTTTTAATGATTTTATTTATCTATTCATGAGAAACACAGAGAGGCAGAGGTATAGGTAGAGGGAAAATGAGGCTCCATGCAGGGAGCCTGATGTGTGATGTGATCCCCTAGGACCCTGGGAACATGACCTGAGCCAAAGAAGATGCTCAACCACTGAGGCACCTAGGTGACTAGGTGCAATTCCTAGCTAGCAATTCCTTTGCTAGTTATGGGTCTGTTCACATTTTCTATTTCTTCCTGTTTCAGTTTTGCTCAATTGCACATTTCTAGGGATTTGTCCATTTCTTCCAGGTCTCCCAGTTTGTTTGCGTATAATTTCATAGTATTCCCTTATAATTGTCTAATTTTTCTGGTGTTGATTGAGATCTCTCTTCTCTCATTTGTGATTTTATTTATTTAGGTCTTTTTTCTCATTGATAAGGCTGGCTATGGTTTGATCCATTTTATTAATTATTTTGAAGAACCAGCTCTTAGATTCGTTATTCCATTCTACTGTTTTGTTGTTTCTGTATTGTTTATTTCTGCTCTCATCTTTATTTTTTCCCTTCTTCTGTAGGCTTTACGCTTTGTTTGCTATTCCTTTACCAGCTCCTTTAGGTATAGGGTTAGGTTGTGTATTGGAGACTTCTTATTTCTTGAGGTAGGCCTGTATTGCTTTGTACTTCCCAGTTAGGACTGCCTTTTCTACATCTCAGAGGTTTGGAGAAACATGTTTTCATTTTCATTTGTTTTAAATTTCCTCTTTAATTTCCTGGTTGCTCCATTCATTCTCTAGTAGGATGTTCATAATCTCCAAGTATTTTGGTCTGTCCAATTTTTTTTCTTACTGTTTGGCTTTCGAGTCTTATAGCGTCGTGGTCCGAAAATGTACAGCGTGTGATATCAACCACCTTCTTGTACCTGTTGGTGAACATAGCCTTGACCACCTGGACCACAGGGTACTGCAACAATATAGTCTGAAATATTTTTCCTAAAGCAGAAATCACATTCCTTTCAAGTGCGCCTGGGACATTTCCTCCAGACAGTCATATCAATGGCCCACAAATCAACCCT
>NW_023331550.1:0-48936 GCF_011100685.1 Canis lupus familiaris
CTAAGTGACATAAGCCAGTCACAGAATGACAAATACTGTAGGACCACCCCCCTGTCTGAGTTATCATTGTAGTCAAATTCATAGGGATGGAAAGTAGAATGGTGGGTGCCAGGACCTGGGGGAGAGGGAATGGGGAGTTAGTGTTTAATGAGGACAGAGTTTCAGTTTTTCAAGCCAAAGAGTCCTAGAGATGGATGACGGTGATGGTTGCACAACGATTAGATTGTACTTAATGCCACTGAATTAGAGGCCTAAAAATGATGATGGTGGTAAATTGTGTTATGTGCATTTTGCTACCATTTAAAAAATTCTTTAAGAATACTGAACCTAGGGGCTATTGGGGACACCTGGGGGCATGCTCATTTACTTAAGCCTCTGTCTTCTGCTCAGGTCATGATCTCGGGGTCCTGGGATTGAGCTGTACTTAGGTTCCCCACCCTGTGATGTGTCTGCTTCTCCATCACCCTCTGCCCCTCCCTGTGCAGGATCCACCCATGGCCAAAAACAAACAAACAAAAAACAAAACTGGGGGTGCCTAGCAAGCTCAGTTGGTAGAGCATCTGATTCTTGATGGCAGATTCATGAGTTCAAGGACCAAACTGGGTATAGAGATTACATTTTTAAAAATGAATAAAACTTAAAAAATAAAGAATATAAAACTAAAACTTACAAAATGTTGAATTCAACGGAAACATTTTCTAGAGTTCTGATGAGTGAGCAAAAACTCAGCCACAGTCACCACTTTTCCAGTGCCCCGCCCCCCCATACCACCACCTATAGGGGAGAGGTTTGGTGAAGAGAGCCCTGGAATTTGAAGTGGTTGGAACTGGGACACCTGGGTGGCTCAGTGGTTGAGCATATGCCTTGGGCTCAGGGCATGATCCCACCCAGAGTCCTGGGATTCGGTCCTGCAACAGGCTCCCCAGAGGGAGCCTGCTTCTCCCTCTATCTATGTCTCTGCCTCTGTGTGTGTGTGTAAGTCTCATGAGTAAATAAGTAAAATATATTTCAAAAAAAGGAGAAGTGGTTGAAACATTCAGAAAAAAACATGTCTGGGAATCATAATGGGTACCGTGCAGGTAAAGTGTCTACATTTCCAAGAAGACACTCTCTTATGTAGGAGGGACAGCTACAAAAATGAGAAGTTTGGTGTTCACATTGAACAAGCCATAAATAGTACGTGCCTCGAGTGTGAGTGTGCTGGAAGTGGTCACGGGGGACAGGAGGGGCAAAGGAATAGACAGGGCTGTCAAAGAGCCTACCCTCTCTATTTGGGAAGGCAGGGTCTTAACATGAAAAAAAAGAACATCATCCCTTCCGGAAAAGTCAAGGGCCAAGTGATGGGCTATGCTGTACATACAGGATGGGTACGGGAGCTGAGTTGCCGGCCTGCCCGGGGTTAGTAGGAAAAGGTCTTGCACAGGTGGATTTGGTTTGAACCATGCAGCCATATTACTAGGATTGGCTTTGGGAAAGGTTACCACCCTTTGTTGATTCAATCAGAAGCTTTTCAAACTGCTTCAGTCTGTGGCTCACAAAGGAGGAACTCCAAGCAGATACCAGGAGCCAAGGTCTGTTTTTCTGAGGCTGTCAGTGCCAATCATCAACGAAAGGGACCCTTTCTATTTGTTTTGGTCTGCACTTGGAGTACCTCCTATAGCCCTTGGAAGTGAGCCTCTGGGGAAATAAAAGGTTAGCCCAGGATAAATCCCTCCCCTTTACAGCCACTGGGAAACCAGGCTGCTCCTCATTCTGCCAAGATCCGGTGGTAATCCCGTCCCAGCTCTCCATTCTACAGCTGATCCTCCTGCCCACCTCTCCCAGGTGGGTCCACACAGACAAAAGGAGCCGTCCTAACTCCTCCACTTGTTGTCTTTCTTTGACATCTAGTCCTATTGCGCTGAATAGGAATGGATGCTTGGATGTTTGGGAAATGAATTCATGGACACCAGGGACACAGAACAAATGGGAAATGGATTGTTTCCTGAGAGACTAGTTGGCAACCAGAAATGCCTAAGGGACATAAACTGTGCTGTCTGCTTTCCTATTGAAGTTTATTTTTTCAAATGTATTTGAAATTTGAAGAGTTAAAAAATGTTTTTGCTAGAACAGTGCTCCATACATGCTGATTACACCGTATTCCTTATGTACATTTTATGTACAATTCTTCCATAATCCAATTTCCTTAAACCCTGTCAGGGATAGTCTTACCTTCTCCAGTTTCCAGCCAGATGTGAACTTAAACTGTGTGTCCTCCTGCACCTAGGTGCTCAGTAGGTTAAGCATCTACCTTTGGCTCATCTCATGATCTAGGTTCCTGGGGATCGAGCCCTCATTAGGCAAAGAGTCTGCTTCTCCCTCTCCCTCTGAGCTCTCTCACAAGGAAAGAAAGAGAAGGAAAGAAAGCGTCCTCAAAGAAACCAACAAAAAAGGTGAACGTCCATTTAGAACAACTTCTGCTTAGCAGATTGAAAGAAAAGGACTCCTTGTTATTCCTGATCTAAATTCTAACTGGTATGCTTAATAATCAGTAGTATGTGTCTTTGCTACCCTCAGCTGGTGTAGAAACACAGCTCTGTATTACAAGAAAGTCCCCATGGGGCACCTGGGTGGCTCAGTGGGTTAAACATCTCTGCCTTAGGCTCAGGTCCTGGGGTTGAGCCCCCATCGGGTTCCCTGCCCAGCGGGCAGTCTGCTTCTCCCACTCCCTCTGCCCCTCCAACCTGCTGCTCCTTGTGCTCTCTCTAACATAAATAAATAATCTTTAAATGAAAAAAAAAAAAACAAATTTCCCCAGTTCCTGCCCATTAGAAATCGAAACTAACAATTTCCCTGTACCTTGAGAGAGTTTAGGTTTCATTCATAAATGCTGAGGTTTCCAGCTGCCTAACTAGCAGAGGAAGTCACCTTTGTCTTCCTTCTTCAGCAACAGAGAAAGATTTGGAAAAATTCTGGCTTTTCTTTAAGCAAGCTGGCTGGGTTGGAAGAGTCATGCAAGGACTCAAGGACACAAGGACATGTGTCAGAGCATGAACATCCACCCTTGTCCTCACTCCACAATGCCCTTCATTAAACGTGTGTGTAGAGGACAGTGTTCTAGATCTGAGAAGTCTCTCATGCCATGAAATCAGTGGGTGGTGGGATTTCCAGAAGAGGGATGCGAAAAAGTCAGCAGACCCTGAGTTTCAAAGCTTTCCTTCTTGCTTGGGCAAAGAGCTAACTGGATGAAAGTAACTGAACACACTTAAATTAGACATCAGTGACCTTTATTAGGTGCAAAGTAGTATTCCTGACAATAGTAATATGCCACTGTTACACCTGTTCATCCATTAAAGCAACAGCCCCTCACCCAGAGCTAACCAGATCCCATAAAGTTCCCTGTAAGTGCGTTGTGATCTTCATAACAAGTGACAGAAAGATTAGGACAGCTCATTAATAAAACAGGTTCCATAGGCATCTTGATTCCTTTTGGTTTCCTCTCAAAGAGCTCCAGCAGACGGCCACTTCAAAGGTTGGTCCTTCTTCCTTTCACCAGCTGTCCTCCCAGTCTAAAGACATCCTGGAAATAAAGCCAACCACAAGGAGTCCACGGAACACTGGGAATGTGTTCAGCATAAGAAAAAAGTAGATTTCTAGCATCTACGAATAGTTAAGTGGAAAAACTCTCACAGTGGTCCTATCAGTAAATAAACCATTTTTTAAGACTCCCAATAATTTACTTGTCAACATCTGAAATCATGTTGAACAAACTGAGAGAGCCAGACGCCAGTCAGGCCAGTCAGCCTGTGCCAATTGGTGCTCCTGTTGACTACAGGTGTCCTCAACAGGCTTAGCATGCTGTTTGGTCAAGAAGACCTGTACTCCTTGTCTGGCTTTCCTTTAGCCACTCGCTGCCTCATCTAGAGTGATCTGCTCCTCAGTGAAAATCAGGTCATGATTTGGTATTGGGGTGATTTGGTATTATTGCTTTGTTCTTCATCAAACAACTGAGACTTTTGAGTCAACAAACTTTCTTGGGGCACCTGGGTTGCTCAGTCAGAGTCCAACTCATCTCAGGGTTCTGGGATGGACTCTGTGTTGGGGTCCTGGCTCAGTGGGGAATCTGCTGGAGATTCCCTCCCTCTCCTTCTGCCCATACCCCCACCTCCTGCTCACGTTCTCTCTCTCTCTCCTCTCTCTCTCTCTCTCTCTCTCTCTCAAATAATTGAAATAAATACTGGCGGCAGTTCATTCATTTACAACCCTGACAAACTGCCAACACAATATATGCTTTTGTTTTCTGCTGCAAGAATCAGTGTGTTGCCCGGAAGCCCCACTTCACAAAATAGGATGCCTTCATAAAAGCGTTTTAAAAACTGGGCAAAGAGAGAAGGACAAGACTTCCCACCAACGGCAAATGAGAAATGAGAGTCTTTTGATATGGGGTAGATTCATAGGTTCTAAAGGGAGAAGGGGCCAAGGGGGAAGTAAGATTCTTCAGCTGGGAATGACTTTCAGAAGGTGATTCCCAGTGGCCCAGTAGCGTAGTGCTGGTGTGCGGTACTCTTCACAGTACTAGAGGGGCCGAGTTATCATTACATTCAGTCTACGTGGAGGTCCTGTCACCCCCTAGGAAAACATATATTGGTGATTTCTGCAAATTGGAACATAGGATCAGCCTCTTGGTTCGGAGGCTAAAATGTCTTTGTCTACCAGGCAAATATGTTTATTTCTTTGGCTTGACTGTAATTTGTCTGGGGATCATCGGCAGCACTGAATGCCCACTAGCTACACGCAACTACTTTACAAGTGTTGTGTATTAAGTAGCAAAGCATATGAAATAATGTCTCATGTCCCCTCTTGATAAGCATCAGTGGTTTCTGCCATCAGCTCCGTGGAACCCCAGATGCTAACTGACCCACACAGAAACCTGCTTGAGAATTGCTTCTGGGAACAGTTATTGGATCTGCATATATGTAAATACTCTGTTGTAGAGAAATTAAGGGAGGCCTATGGGTAATATCCCAAACCTTTAACTTTCCTATGTGCATTCAGAAGGTGGCTTTTGTTGCTCATTTGCTCTCCTCCGATCTGCTGTTTCCTTTCCTACCTGCCGTCCTGGAACGGATAGCCTACACAGCACAGGGCGGCCAAAAGACATAAAGAAGTCTGGGATGCTCAGGTGGCCCATCGTGGGGGAAGCAAGTATTAGCTGAAATTCTCAGTGGATCTCAGCAAGGCTTCTGCACGGTGCTCTAAACAATGCACATTATGCTTCCAAATTAAATCAGGGATAACAGAGTTGCCGGGTGGCTCAGCGGGTTAAGCCTCTATGTTCCACTAGTTCATGATCTCAGGTTGCTGGATTGATCCCAACATCAGGCTCCCTGCTCAGCAGGAAGTTCTACTTCTCCTCTCCCTCTTTCTCTCCCCACTGCTCATGCTCTCTCTCCCTCTCTCTTTCTTTCTCAAATAAATAAAGAATATCTGTTAAAAAAATAGATATGAGTATTGTCATGCATTGAAGAAAATAGTCTTATAATCTTTCATCTCATACAAACGTACCTGCAAGCTGGTATCTTTCGGAATTCCGTATAATCTGTGTACTAACTCCATAACTTCCCTCTCAAACGATTCTTGACTGGTGCCTTCACATCGATGTAGTGGCAGTCAGCACTGGGCGAAATGGCAGGAAATTGCCTGTGCAGGGTGAAATGATTAATATTGGGGGAGAAAAAAATCTGTTAACAGCAACAACCAAACAGAAAAGTCTTCTTTAGAACATCAGCTATTTCACTAGCATTTGATTTCTAGAATGTTCCATCGTGTCTTGGATTAGCCTCTTTGGGGTTGGAGTCTTTCTCCCCCTAGGTACAGCTAAAGGCTGACTGAGAAATTCCAAGAGGTTTTAAGCTCCCTGGATACTTGTTTTCAAAATGGGCTGAGAACATAATGACAAGAGTAAGAGGACTTTAAACTTTTTAACAATGTGATTTATCTAGCTAGTGCATATCCCCCAGTCCTAAACAGGAATGGGTTCCAGGGTTCTTCATCCTCTTCTTAGTCACAGAAGTTAGTTACTCAGCTGAGTTTGTGGTGCTTTGTTATTTTAATGTCTAAAGATCAGGGAAATCAACATTAAAAATACCTTGCAAAGGAAAATAATATACACACCCACCCCTTTCAAATCAAAAGGACATTTGAAGTCCAAGATCATTCACATAAGGTACACATCTTGTTTCCTTCTTAGGGAAAGGAGGTTACTTGGTTCTCCCCATTCTTTTTTTTTTTTTTTTTTTTTTTTTTAAGATTTACTTATTTATTCATTCAGAGAGAGCGAAGAGAGAGGCAGAGACACAGGCAGAGGGAGAAGCAGGCTCCCTGCAGGAAGCCCAATATGGGACTCGATCTTGGGTCTCCAGGACCACACCCCAGGCTGCTCGCCACGCTAAACCGCTGGGCCACCGGGGCTGCCCGGTTGTTCCCATTCTTGAAAAGGTTATCAGCAGATAAACTTAAACTTCACTTTCCTAGTCGCATGTTAGTTTCTCTTCTCTTGAGATGACCTCACCTCTCAGAAGGGCTGTCTGCTTTGCTTACAACATGAGATTTGTAGACAGTGAGTCACAAATTCCATTCCTTTTTTTTTTTAATTTTATTATATATATATATATTTTAAATTTGTTCACGAGAGACACAGAGGGGAGCAGAGACACAGGCAATGGAGAAGCAGACTCCATGCAAGCAGCGCGATGTAGGACTGGATCCCCGGACTGGGATCACCCCCCTGAGCCAAGGCAGACGCTCAAACCGCTGAGCCACACAGGGACCCCCATTTCCCATGGAAGCCCCCAAACCACACCAAGAAAAGTGACATCCAAGGGGATAAGTACATTACCATATATGCATTTTAAGTCTTTTTGTAGGGGTTTCATCTTTTCCCAAATAAAGTAGTTCAAAACTATTGAAAAATTACAAAGTTAGGATATTATCAATCACATTACTTGGTTTCTTATCATTACCTTTTAGTTTCATACAGTAATCACTTTATACTATATTTTCAGGTTTTGACATGAGATCTTTCAGTATGTTGTTATCCTACTCAGTTTATAACCCTGATCATATAGGAAGTAATATAATTCTCTAACTCATACAGACTTAAGGACTATTTGTCTTAGCTTGCTGTTTTGATACAGAGCATATACATAAAATTCCATTTTTTATATCAAGTTGAATTTTGACACCAAGGACACATGATAAATGGCCAAATTCATGAATTTCATGAACATTCATATTATTTATGTCATTGTGGCTGTACCCCTGCTTGTACAGTTCTGAGGATCATGTTGGTGGGGAGTCTGATCTAGTCTTTATTTAAAATTTGGCATTGTGTTCATCAAGGTATTTTTTGCATTGATTTTGATTTTCTAAATACTGCCTTAAACTATCATTTAACTTGATTGTTGAGGTGTTTGGCACCATCCCCCGACCCCTGCTAAATTTTCCCTGGAGGAGAGGGCTTTCTTGCCTCACCCTCATCCTGGCCCTGTTGACCTGGTGGAAATATGAATGAATGGAAGATGAAACATGGTAGCTAACCCTGCACCTAGGGAGACAATGGGTGTTGGTGTGACAAACTGGCACGCTTCACTCAACCCCAAAAACCCCCTATATATCGTAATAAGAGCCATGTAATGTGGAATAATGTCAGTCCACAGTACTGTCAGAGCTGCTGAATTTTTGAGAAGAGAGAAATCTGGGAATATGGGAAATTTTGTCAAATTTTAATGCAAGCAATGAAATCAATAGGTTTTTAATATATTCATAGCTAAGGGGCAAAAACCATGGCTCGCTGCTAAATCTTATTTCTGGGCAGCCAATTCAATAACAAAGCTATTATAAATGCCGTCATAAATGGTTCCTATATCCATTTCCCATTTTAAGATTTTAGTACATCATCCATTCTTTCTGTCTCCAAAAGCACAGGCTGTGGGCTACCAAGCAACTCTATGAATGTTCCTAATTCACGATCAGTAGGATTGGGAACCGGAGGTCACATGGCCTCCTACTGATAACTTAGCAAAAAAGAATGTGGTATCAAATATATTTCCTGGTAAATAAACCAGAGCAAGAGCAGTTTAGTTAAACATCACAAATCTCATAAAGTTTCACATATCTTGACATTTTTGCTTCTAACCTATTCGTCTTTGGAAAGCACGGTGATGTAATGCATACCTTGCGGTATCCTTGAGTTCTGTTCCAGCCAGATCCGTGGATGAGCAAAGGATGAAAGAAAACGGTGTCTCCTTTCTCCATCACGAGGTGCACGCGGGGGCTGTTTTCATCATAGTCCTGATCCCATAGAACATTAAGTTCACGCCCCCCTAGAACACATAAGAGAACCCAACTCTGTATTTGAGGAACCCAATGACTAAAAAGTGATTTCCTAAGTTCTTCCAAGAGAAAGATAAATAGATTCTTAACAGGTACTTGCAAATATACAAAAGCTTCTCAGATGTGTGGCTGTGAAAGTCACATTGTGATATTAAAATCATGGATTTAGGGAGGCAAAGGAAGATGCTGAAATTTCTTCTCACCCTTCATAACTGTATTATATTGAGGATCTAGATCAACGTTGCATGTTGCAGTTAACATGGAGATCACCTTTCAAGCCTGAATGTATAATCATTCTTTCCCAGGATGATATTCTCCTCACCTAGAACTTTGGCCTGAACCATTCTTCTATAACTCAGGAGTACCTCTAAGAAGCTAATTGTTCTCCCCAAACCAGCAGAGAGAAAATCTCAATTTTTCTCAGCTCAGAAAGCACTGATGTCACATGCAGAGTAAGGAAAGAAAAAACAGTAAATTAAAACATTCTGTTTTTTATAACTATTTCCCAAGTCAGTTATTTCATTAAGTAATAGTTATGGTGGAAGGACGGCATCACATTTCCCTTCCTGAGACTGTGCCACATTCTTCTGGGGAAAGGACTGCTTTCCTGCTGGACTCAGTTGTGTTTTCATCCAGTGCACTTCTCTCCTGGCCAGGTTGATACGTGACCTAAGCTAAGTCAATCTAACCGCCCACTGTGGTCACTTTGAATCTGAGCAGAAGATGGAAGGCACTGGTCATGATCACAGTTCAGTTGACCCCACCAGGTGCCCCACCCCGAGTGTTCCCACTGAACATAACCCCCACTCTCCTGCTCATCAGAGCTAGCCAGCCTTTCCATGGACTCAGCAGGTGCCTGCCACCCTCCAAAACACTTCGTTTGGCTTAAGTCAGCCACAGCCCACTTCTGTTGCCTGCACCAAACTTTCCCCCAAAACTCAACTGAATTTGTGAATCTCACAGTTTCAGTTATATCAGAATCCAGACCCCAGTATTTTCCTTGGCACTAATCCTCAGTGCAAGAATCTAATTGAGACAGAAGTCCTGAAAGCCATATTCTTTACTTCCTACAGACCACATTCATTCTTCCTGCGTTAACAACCCGTGCTCTTCTCTTTCTGACCATCATTATGGGATTTCAAGACCATATTGTCTGATACCTAAAACACTTATCATCTCCTCTCTGGTTTCTCTGCCTCTGGAGCCCTACCTCCAGTATATCCTGCTCTAAGCCTCTAGATTATCATTATTGAAGGATCAATTTGATCTCACCATTCATGGGCTCAAAAGCCTTCTATACTCTTCCATCCTCAACTAGCTCAATTCCATACACCATGTAACAGTCATGCAATGGAATACTACTCATGCTTCCCCAGAGTCTTCATTGGTCTCTCTAGCAGTAAAGAGATGATTCCTCTCTCTTCTTTATGCCAAGAGCCATCAATCAGTGGGTAAGAAGTAGTTGGCACTTTACACATGCATGTGGTGTTGCAAGTGTTGACATCTTTACCTGTGCAATTGGGCTTGATAATTTCATATCCTATATAGTACCTACCAAAGTGCCCCACACTGGTCAGCTTTCCAACACTTCTTGATGGAAAAATGGTTATTTTACCTGACATCCTTGAATCTTCCCTGACCCTAATTGTAAATCCTATAATGATGTTTTGTAAGGAAGGAAATGCCATCTGATTGTTAAAGCTCTTTAGGGAGAGTGATGTGAAATCAAAACAAACAATATTCTGGTTAAGATTTCTCCTCTAGGGGTGCCTGGGTGGCTCAGTCAGTTGGGCGTCCAAGTCTTGATGCCAACCCAGGTCATGATCTCAGGGTGCGAAGTTCAAGCCACATATCTGACTCGTGCTCAGCAGAGTCTGCTTGTCCCTCTCCCTTCCCCTTTGTCTCTCTCCTCCCCTCCTCTCCCATTGCTTGTGCTCTTTCTCTCTCTCTCAACATAATAAATAAAATCTTAAAAGAAAACAACGACAAAAACAAACAAAAAAACAGATTCTTCCTCTGAGCTAGAACATGAGACCCCTAACTCTGGGAAAGGAACAATGGGTAGTGGAAGGGGAGGCAGGCAGGGCGATGGGGTGACTGGGTGACAGGCATCGAGGGGGGCACTTGACAGGATGAGCACTGGGTATTATACTATAGGTTGAAAAATCGAACCCTATAAAAAATACAAAAAAAAGCTAACCTAAAAAAAAAACAAAAAACAAAAAACAACAACAAAAAAATGATGCCTCCTCTACGCAGACATACCTCCCATTGGGGATAATTGTGTGGCTTCAGATAGCCTTTGTGTGTGCCTGGGAACACACACAGACAGCCATTGTTCCTGTCGATGTGCTCCATGGCTGTCCAGCACAGACAATTTTATTGCTGGGCCTGAAGGGGAAGTAGTGCAGATCCTGGTGCAAGGGATGGCGGGATGTCTTCTTGCCTGAAACAGAACCTGCTGTTAATACACACTTGCATCTCAGATTTCATCTCTTTTGCCTGCAAAACACAGCAATGACTATTCCCACAAAACCAAGAATGTGAAACAACATTAGTGAGAATCAGTCCAAGAGAGTAAGCATCAAATTTGAATATCAAATCCACGGACAACTCCCGATCTCTATTTTTTTTCTGGGTTTCTGGGAGCCGAGGACTTACTGACACACAAACATTCACTAGCAATTCATACACATGTCATGAATTCTATTGTGTTTTATTCCTTTGTAATTGTGGTTTGGGCATAGAAGCTAGAATTCAAAAGTAAAAAAAAAGTTTGAGTAATTGAAGAGAGCAACCAAATTTGAGGTTCCCTGTTAGCCTTTTAAGTGGCTTGATGCAAAAAATATCAGCTAACTAAGTTAATAAAAGGCCTCTTAAGGGCTCTTGGGTGGCTCAGTGGGTTAAGCATTTTGCCTTTTCCTCAGCTCAGGATCTCAGGGCCCTGGGAATCAAGCTGCAAAAGGGTTCTGCTTAGCAGGGAATCTGCTTCTCTCTCTTCCTCTATGGGTCTCTCCCTCTCTCTCACAAAAAATTAATAAAATCTTTAAAAGTAAGAAAAAATAACCATATAGTTGACATCTGAAATCCCTACTCCACGATTCTTATGATACATACGGTTTTTTTTACATACTGTTTTAAGACTTAAAAGTATATACACATTTTTTTAAAAATTATTTTATTTATTTATTCATGAGAGACACAGAGAGTGAGAGAGAGGCAGAGACACAGGCAGAGGGAGATGCAGGCTCTATGCAGGGAGCCTGACATGGGACTGGATCACTGGTCTCCAGGATCACACCCTGGGGTGAAGGTGGCGCCAACCGCTGAACCACCTGGGCTGCCCTTATTTTATGTTTTTAAAGATCTTATTATTTATTCATGAGAGTCACAGACACAGGCAGAGGGAGAAGCAGGCTCCCTGCGAGGAGCCTGATGTACGACTAGATCCCAGGACCCAAGGATCACCACCTGAGCCAAAGGCAGACCCTCAACCACTGGCCACCCAGGCGTCCCCACATTTGTTTTTTAATATTCAACAGTTATACACAAAGGCGATCCTTTGAATCCTTGAAACTTTTTCTTACTTTACCTTTCTCTATTTTTTTTTTTTTTTGGCTTCTACTTAACAAATAAACCACTTTACCAGAATCTGAGGTTTGTTTATAAGCATTGCATGCATGGCCATAATATGGGTCCAGTGAAGCACTCCACATATTTCAGAATCTAAGAGTAAAGAGTTGCATGAGAAATCAAATAAACAACCACGTAGTACAATGTACACTTATTTGTACAAGAGTCAAAATGCACATAGTTATACAAAACACTTGGTAGAAGTGCCTGGGTGAGTCTGTTGCTTAAGCATCCAACCTCCTGATTCAGGCTCAGGTCATGTTCTCAGGGTCATAGGATACAGGTCTGCCTTGGGGTCCTTGCACAGTAATGGGTCTACTTCAGGTTTTCTCCTTCTGCCTCTCCCTCTCTATCAAACAATTATTTAAAGGAAAAAAAAAAAAGTTGGTATTTCCCAACGTTGCAAACAAAGAATGAAAAACTCAGCACTGGAAATCTGTAACACTCTGAATTAAACAGGTTTTTTTTTTTTAAAGATTTTATTTATTTATTCATGAGAGATATAGAGAAAGCGAGGCAGAGACACAGGTCGAGGGAGAAGCAGGTTCCATGCCAAGAGCCCGACTTGGGACTCGATCCCAGGTCTCCAGGATCACACCCTGGGCCAAAGGCAGCGCTAAACTGCTGGGCCACCGGGGGCTGCCCTTAAACAGGCTTTTTTAAGCCAGTTGGAAACCAAACCCCCATTTTCTATGAGAATGCGAAGAGTTTCTCTCAGCTTTCGACTGGGAAGGGCAGGAATACCCTCCTTTCACCTGACACTGTCCATAGATGCCCAGGGAGAAGGCACCTTCCTCTTCCCCTCACGGAGACTCTTCATAAGAAGGGACCACGAGGGGCACCTGGCTGGCTCAATCACTAGAACATGAACCTGTTGATCTCGGGGTCGTGACTGCAAGCTACTCCTAGAGTGTAGAAGTCACTTTTTAAAAAGGTGGTAGGGGGACACCATTGCAGCTCAGTCAGTTAAGCATCTGCCTTCAGTTCAGGTCATGATCCCCATGTCCAGCTCCCTGCTCAGAGAGGTGTCAGCTTCTCCCTCTCCCTCTGCCCCTCCCTGCCACTCATGATCTCTCTTGATCTCACTCACTTTCTCTCTCAAATAAGTAGAATCATTAAAGAGAATAATAAATGAAAGGACCATGAGAGGCCCCAATAACGTGCAGCTGCCATGCAGAGCCCAGGGGACAAGAGAACAGCAACAGGGGGACACTTCACAGTCAGGCAGGCCACCTCCCTTTCCACAGCTCTTCACTGAGGGCTACAAACCAGACAGTGATAGAAAAGGACACGCAGCAGGGAGTGAGATGAACAGGTCCCTCCTCCCATGGCATCTATATTCTGTTGGAAGGATGTTAAATAATGACATGGGCACTGGTGCTTGACAGCAAGGTGCAGTTACAGAGTATGAGGAAGCAGAGGCGGGGTGGGGAGGCTGAATTTGGCCAAAGGTCTGGCAGCGGGTGTGCTCCCTCCTACATCTAACCCACTAGGGAGGAAAGCACTCAGCTTTGCATGCCTACCACCTGCCAGGCGCTTTATGTGTCAGCCACTTAAGTCTCACAACAATCCCTGAAAAGTAATGCCCCCAGGAATTAAAGATCCTTTAAATGATCATTATCCTGCAGATAATAAAGTGCCCAAGGTGGCAGAGCAATTTCAACGAAAAGGACGGTATTCCATCTCCAGTTCTGTCTGACTTCAAAAAATGAAGCCTCTTCTACTGCTTTCTCACTACTTGATCTCCCGTATAGCCATATTGGCAATTTGAGCATGAAACACTCGAAATGGTCCCAAATCCTAGGAGTCGGGGCTCATATTTGTTTTTTTTTATAAAGGGTGTCATCTTTTATATTTCTTGTGATATTTTCTTTGAAGAATATATTCCTCAAATATATTTCTTCATATACTTTCCTTCCTGTTTCCTGGTTTTAAGTAATCTCTATCGCTTGAGCCCACGACTCTGAGATCAAGACTCACATGCTCCATCGGGCCATGCCTGCCCAGCATCTCCTACCAGTATTTTCTAAACTTCAGTGACTCAAGAGACATTTTACCATTTCTAGCATATGTTGCTAACTGCCCAATATTAGTCAATAATTTTCCTAATTAACTCATGTCTTATCCTGATTAATAATATTCCTGAAGTCATAGGTTTGATGCACCAGCTACTTTTTCCAATACATATTGAAATAAATACCCAACTACTATATCGTACCACCTCCTAAAAGTCATTGCATGAACCAGTAGGTGCATGGTGCACACTTGAGAACAGTGGGAACCCTGGAGGGCCTCCGGGTACCCAGGGCCTCAGGCAACACAAGTTGCTCTAACTTCAAGCTTTTCCTCCTTGATTGATGCTCACAAGTTCCATTTCCATTGCAGACTTGAGGTTGGGAAGAATAGATGATTCAGGGACCCTTGTCCCCCTTTGTCCCCAACCCAAGGGGCTGGACATGATAGGTGGCCTGCCTGTACAGTCTTCTCTCATGAGGAAAATATTCGTTCTTTTTTTTTAACATTTGTTTAAAGATCTTTTTAAATTTTAAGTAATATCCACACACAACCGGGACTCTTGGGTGGCTCAGGGTTGAGCCTCTGCCTTTGGCTCAGGGTGTGATCACAGTCCAGGTAACAAGTCCGGCATCGGGCTCTGTGTGAGGATTCTGCTTCTCCCTCTGCCTATGTCTCTGTCTCTCTCTCTCTGTGTCTCCTCATGAATAAATAAATAAAATCTTAAAAAATAATAAAAATAAAACTAAAAGCATTTGAAATAAATGGTTCATAAAACTGTGGTACATTGACACAATGGGATGCTATGCAGAAGTTTGCAAGTATGATATAGATATAGATACACGTGATAATATGTAAGTCATATGGGAAGATGTCTGAGGTCTATTATAAGTGGACAAAACACAGTGACAACCAGTTTGTTCCCGTGTTACCACAAAAGGTGGGAACCCTGGAGGCCTCATCGTGATTCATCTAACACAAGTTACCTCTAACTTCAAGCTTTTCCTCCTTGATCGATGCTCACAAGTTCCATTTCTATTGCAAGACTTGAGGTTGGGAAGAATAGATGATTCAGGGGCCATGTCCCCCTTTGTCCCCAACCCAAGGGGCTGGACATGATAGGTGGCCTGCCTGTACAGTCTTTTCTCATGAGGACAAATTTTCTTCCTTTTTTTAATTATTTATTTAAGTATTTTTTTTTCTAAATTTTAAATAATCTCCACATGCAACTGGGACACCGGGGTGGCTCAGCGATTGAGCATCTTGCCTTTGGCTCAGGGCATGATCCCAGTCCAGAGATCAAGTCCCTGCGCAGGCTCCATGTGAAGAGCCTGCCTCTGCCTCTGTCTCTGCCTCTCTCTCCTGCGTCTCTCATGAATATCTCATGAATATCCTGAGTATCTCACTTGGTTAAATGTCCACCTCTGGGTTGGGGCTCAGGTTATGATCTTGGTCTAAGGATCCAGCACTGTGTCGTCCTCTGCACTCAGCAGGGAGTCTGCCTGAGGATTCTCCCCTCTACCTCAACCTGTGCCTTGTCCCCTTCTCATTGCCAAAAATAAATGCATAAATCTTAAAAAAAAAAGTGCATACCTCTTAAAAACTAAAAGATCCCCCATGCTCTACCAACTAAAGCAGCCAGGTTCCCATTAAGTCAAATTATCTACTAGCATTTGGGGTTATAATTTCCAAAATGTTCTATATGCAAAGTGCCCCTTAAAAAAAAGTGTGCCATGTGTCAAGGGACACATGAGTGGCTCAGTGTTGAGTGTCTGTCTTTGACTCAGGTCATGGTCCTGGGGTCCTGGAATCAAGTCTTACATCAGGCTTCCCACAGGTAGCTTATTCTCAATCTGCCTATGTCTCTGCCTGTCTCTGTGTCTCATGAAAAAATAAAATCTTTAAAAAACAATAAACAATCTAAAACCATTCTAAATAAATTATCCATAAACTGTCATATATTTATGCAGAAATTTGCAAGTATGATATAGATACATAAGTGATAATATGTAAGTGATATGGAAAGATGTCTGAGATCTATTATAAGTGGACAAGACTCGGTGACAACCAGTTTGTTCCGTGATACACAAAACGTGGGGGGTTACGTATGCATTTTCATGGCCATGAAAGAATTCTAGTTGAATACACCTAAAAGCTTGGCAGTGAGTGGGGCTGAAACGTTGGGAGACTTCACTTTACATGTTCTATATTATGTGGATAACTTTATAAACATGATTTATGCTTAAAGAATGAGAATTTTTTAGACAAGTTTAACTCTAAAGACCTACTTAAACCTCTACTACCAGATTCACAGAAACAAAAGCAACAATAAATGGATGTATAGTGAGTGGGATCTGCAATGTGACTCCTGTTGATATGCCCATATTCAGTGTGAGAGAGGCTCCCCCCTCTCCACTGCAGAATTCCCGCCCTTCTCCACCAGGTTAATTACCAAGCGCCAGAGCAGGGTATCTCCACCTGGCCAGTATTGACATTGGGCCGGATATTCATTAATTGGGGGGAGGGGCTGTTCTGTGCATTATAGGCTCCCTGGGCTCCATTAGCGGCATGCCCAGGCTCTACAGACCAAACCTTGTGACAACCCTACAGGGCTCCAGGCGCCACCAGATGTGCTCCTCCAACTGAGAACCACTGCTCTACACCACCAGAGAGGGGCCTCAGAGAAAGGAAAAGCAGCAATTCCTGGGGCAGGCATGTCGGTGGGGCTGTTAACCTAAAACAAAGAAAACACAGGAAGGTTCTCCAACCTCAGGGAGAGTGCAGTATCTGAAGAAGTTCCTTGTCTTCTTGGAAGTCTTGAGATCTTTGAAATCATCCTTTCACTTGGAATATATTCTGATTTTGCAATGGACCACATCTCTCATTATTATCATTTGTTTTGGTTTCACCTCCCCTCTGCAGATCCTTTCAAACTGGTCCCTAGGAATGAAATTGGCAGATGATGTCATTACTGCAGGCTCCAGGCACCTGCCTGGCCAGTTCTGTGGAAAGATCCACAAAGATTGAGGAGATGGTTCTCTGCACCAAGTTGACCTCCAGGCCAGGACTGAGCAGCTCTGAGCATAGGGTGAGGAAATGGCCAGCTCACAAGCCCCTGCCTCCTCACTGTGAGGCCAGAATTCGCTGTGAGAACTCACATCTTCCTTAGCCTAAGAAAACAGTGGGGGAAAATTTGTGATTTGGTTGCATCTGAGTAACAATGGCAAATACTTCTCTCCTCCATTCCATGGGCCAGGCCCGGTTGGAAGCACTCTGTGTGTCTTTTACCTTATTCAGTCCTCACAACAACACTAGGGCTCAGTACTATTATCCCCATTTTACAGATGAGAAAGGAGAGGCATGGAATGTAAATTGCCCCAGGGCACACAAGATTAAGTAGAAGGGCTAAGATTAAAGCCAGCCCTTCTTGCTCCAGAGCTCATGTTCCCAACCAGTTCCCAAGTAACCAGTCCCTGAAAATATCTGAACATGCACACACTACTCTTACTACCATGTTCCCATTGCAAACATACAACATATTTCTTAAAATAATGAAAGGTTACTGTACCTAAAGCGTTGAATGTCCGGGTCAGACACCAAACTTTTAATGACAAGAAACCCATTTTCTTCATAAAATTTTTCTCTGTTCTAGGCTTAGGACATCATTATCCTGAGTATACCTAAGGAAAGAAAACTTTCAAATAAGTCCAACTGAAAAATCACAACCCAACACTATGTATCAGAACCTGAGAAATGTTTCTAACTACTCTTCCATCCGGCATTTCTATTTTTTATTTACTCTAAGAAAAATATCTGAACCTTTTATTTAATGTCTAATGGTTTCTTTTAAGTTGTTCATTTTTTTTAAAAGTAATCCCTATATCCATATCCCATATGGAGTTCGAACTCATACCCCAAGATCAAGAGTCATGTGCTCTTCTGACTGAGCAAGCCAGGAACCCCTAACTCAACATGTATTTAGAAAAGGTCTAAATCCAAAACATTAACTACTGTCACCAAAAAATAGAAGAATAATTAATTACTTATGTCCACTCAATGGGATAGATAGGACTCGGGGCTTTAAAAAGTGAAGAGCATGTGCCCTGGGGTGGCTTAGTCGGTATAGTGCAAACTGGTAATTCACATCAGGTCATGATCTCATGGGTCCTGAGATTGAGCCCATGGCTTACTATGGCCTCAGTGGGGAATCTGCTTGAGATTCTCTCCCTCTGTCCCTCTCTCACTCACTACCCCTTATGCTTCTCTCTCTCTTATTAAATAAATCTTTAAGGGATCCCTGGGTGGCGCAGCGGTTGTGGCGCCTGTCTTTGGCTCAGGGCGCGATCCTGGAGACCTGGGATCGAATCCCACGTCGGGCTCCCTGTGCATGGAGCCTGCTTCTCCCTCTGCCTGTGTCTCTGCCTATCTCTCATCTCTCTCTCTGTGACTATCGTAAATAATAATTAAAAAAAAATAATAAAAAAAATTAAAAAAATAAAAAATAAAAAAATAAATAAATCTTTACAAAAAAAAATGAAGGACTTAATAGCATGGACAGTGCTTATAATAGTAAAATATACTTAGATTTGCACAAAAACCAAGACACTACTTGAAATTAATGAAGAGAAATTTTTTTAAAAACATGTTTTTTTAAGTGATTGCCTTATGTAATGGAATTATGAATGATTTTTTAAAATTCCTTTTATTTCTCTGATTTTGTAATTTGTTTGTAAGGAATAAGTATGGTTTTTAGGTGGGAATCAAATCCAGTAGATTTTATATTTTAATTTTATTTTAATATAACAGATTTTATGTTTTATATTAAATCATACATTCTCAAAAAAAAATCATACATTCTCAGAAGAAATCAAAGTTGAAAAATCCAAGTCAGTTTATGCACAACTCAGAGCATCCCATCCATTAATTTACATCAGAATTGTGGCTCTATGATAATATTCCATGGATATCATGTCTTCTCCTACAAAGATAATTTAAGATAAACCAAAGATACTACCTAATAGAGCAGTATGACCACACACTAAGGGCTAACTTCAATGAGGTGTAACATGCCTGAATGTGAAATAACCGGGGTAGGGGATCCCTGGGTGGCTCAGTGCTTAGCACCTGCTTCCACCCAGGGCATGATCCTGGAGTTCCGGGATTCAGTCCGGATCAGGCTCCCTGCATGGAGCCTGCTTCTCCCTCTGCCTGTGTCTCTGCCTCTCTGTCTCTCTGTCTCTCTGATGAATAAAAAAATAAATAATCTTTAAAAAGAATTAATCAGATTATACACTTCTAAAATTTTTTGCCTTTCTAAATGTTAAAATACATATAAAAATTAAGTCAAGGTCTTCAACATTTTCCCTAGGTTTAATTAGAACAAGTCCAGGCAACAGAGGATTTTTATAATGAATTATTTTTTTAAAATTTTATTTATTTATTTATTTATTATTTATTTATTTATTTATTTATTTATTTATTTACGAGAGAGAGAGAGAGAGACAGACAGACAGACAGGCAGAGGGAGAAGCAGGCTCCATGCAGGGAGCCCGACGCAGGACTCGATCCCAGGTCTCCAGGATCAGGCCCTGGGCTGAAGGAAGGCTCTAAACCACAGAGCCACCCAAGCTGCCCCATGAATTATATTTTAATTTTATTTATTCTCTTTAGGGATGGAGGGAGGGAGGACAGGCAGGGCAGGGTGAGCAGAGACGGAAAGGGGCAAGCAGACTCCCTGCTGTGTACAGAGCCCTCCATGGGGCTCCATTCCATTATCCTGAGACCATGACCTGAGCAGAAATCAAGAGTCAGATGCTTAACACACTGAGCACCCAAGCGCCCCACCCCCTGTGTAATAAATTCACCGGACAAACATGATATGTTGTATTTTATATCTTTTTTTAAAAAATATTTTATTTATTGTTTGTTTTTTTGTTTATTTGAGACACAGAGAGAGAGGCAGAGAGATAGAGGGAGAAGCAGGCTCCTCACAGGGAGCCTGATGTGGGACCTGATCCCTGGACAGGGATCACGCCCTGAGTTGAAGGCAGATGCTCAACTGCTGAGCTACCCAGGCATCCCCTGTATTTTATATCTTAATTACCACTAGAAAAAGCTGTATATATGTATATCATATGGTTTTTAATGACCATTAGATCTACTTACTGGAATTGTGGAGGATGGAAGCTGTTTGGAGACACAGCTCCCGAAGTGGGGTAAGCTACCTACAATATGAATTAAGGCAAATAAAATTAAATTTCAGAGTCAGCATTTTCTGGAACCCACAGTTGGCCCTGGATTAGCCCTCATCCGGGAAGTCACACAGAGCTGATGACAGGTATGCACCCTTGCTTCCATCATTTCAATTCACAAAGTCCTGAGGAGGGGCTGGAAGCCCCAAGACCTTTATCAGCATTCCAGCTGCCCAGAGAAGGTGGCCTGGACCCCTGGGCTCAGTAACTGGTCCAAGGTCACCCAGCAGAGAATGGCTGAGCCCACACTTGAGCCATCACTGTTTCCTTCATAGATTTCCCTAGTTTATTCTATGTGACTATTCCTTCCACTAAACTACTTGAACAAATAAACATTGTAAGGTTCATGTCTAACAGTGAGGAGCAATGTACTCTTCAAAAGAAGTATTGAAGTTAGTGGCAGTCCAGACCAAAATAGGAGAAGGAGTAAGGCTCGTTAAAAAATTAAATAAAGAGTCCATTAAATCAACAGGCTCCACTCCAGAGCTGAGCTAGAAACAGGAATCAGATGCCTCGTGGACTGAGCCACCCAGGGGCCCATGATATCAAATGTTAACAGCAGTACCAGACTGGACCCAGTTATCCCTAGTCCCAGTATGTTGGTGCTTCGTCACTGTTGGGCATGTATCCGAAACAAGTGAAAACAGATGGCTGGGGCCCCACTCCCAGGTGTTTGGAGTCCAGGGTCAGAGATGAGCCTGGAATCTGCCTTTCTAGCAAGTTTCCAGCTGCTGTTGACGGTGCCCGTCCCGGGAACACACTGCTTTAGTTAAATGGCTTCGGTCAAGAGTGTGCCTCTCCCCTGGCCTGGGTTTCTGCTTTCTGGCCCGTCGGATGAGATCACCTCATCAGCCTTGTGGGAGGGCGGCTGGACTTTCGTTTACCGCTGCATCGCGGCTTGGAACTCAGAGCAATCCTACAACAGCCAGTCTCATTTGTAGGAAAGGTTTCAGGACCCTGCCCACAGCAGGACAGAGACTAGTCCCGCGGCTTAAGGGAAAATCGCGCGCAGCGTTTCCCAGGCTCCCCGAAGTGGCCCCCAGAGGGATCAGGAGACCCTGTTCTATCCGGCAACTTGGTGTCCCTGTCCTGCAGCGACGTGTCCTGGATGCCACAGCAGTGGCGCCCACGGCGCCTGCGAGCTGCCCTCGTGAAGGCCGAGGCCGCGGAGAGCGCGGGCCCCTGGGCGCGGCGGGCGGCGGCGGCGGGCGGCGCACGCAGTCCCGGGCAGGAGGGGAGCGCCGGGGCCGCGGCCAGCGGCTCCCCCGCGGGGGCCGGCCCGGCCCGATGGTCCCGCTCTGGCCCCCCCCCTCCCCGCCCCCCCGCCCCGGCAGCTCCGCGCGCGTGCCCCCTGCTTCGCCTTTCCCGGCTCCGGGCGGCCGCGGCCAGAGGCCCGGGAGCTGCGCGCACGCCGCCTGCTCTCCGCCCAGCGCGGGGCCCCGGGCCCGGGACGGCGCGACGCCGGGGGCTGGGCGCGCATCAGCCCCGGGCCCGCACTGCCCGCCCCCTCCCGGCTCCGATGCCCCCTTCCTCCTGCCTCCTGCCCCCCTCCCCGTTCGCCCGGAACAGGCGGGACCATCACTCGGGCCGCCGACCCAGGGGACCCTGGAGGCCACCCCTCCTGCAGCCCGAGCTCCCGCAGCCCAAAGGATACGCCGGGTCCTGGCGGAGGTCTGGCCGAGGTGTCCCAGCACGACGCGCAGGCGGGCGGCTGCCTGGCGCTGGTTCATGGCCGCGACAGGAGACGGCTCAGCAGGGTCTCGGGCGTCGGCCTCCGCCTCGGCCTCGGCCTCGTTCCGGGCGGCGGGCGGGGCGACGAGCGGACGTCGGTCTGGAGGAGGGCGTGGAGCGCCCGGATTCTGCGTGGTGCGGAGATGCCCCGGGCCTCCTGGGTCCACGCACTGGGCGCCCCGGGCGGAGAGGAGGGATGCCCGCACACCCTGCTCCTCGAGATCGCAGAGATCCTTTCAAGGGCTTCTAACCCGGTGAAGGTCGTCCAGGGAGAAAGTGAGCCAACACATGACCCATGCTCCCAACCGGGACTTTCAGTCTGTTTTAATCCCACGTGACTGTGCCCCTCCCTCCCTGTGCAGATGCTCTGACAATTCACATGGTCGTGCACCCATACAAGTAAGGTGCTGATCCAAAGAGGAATTTGGGGATCCAGTCTGAGGTTGCCGAAACATACTGGCTTCTCATTCAAGAAAAAGAAAGTCCCTGAAGGAATGACTCTGAAGCTAGTGTGATCCACAGTCTAGTATTTTAAATTTTCTAAAACTCTGAAGTTTTATCTTTCTCTCTCTCTTTTTAAATTCATTTATTTGAACTAATTTCTACTCAACATGAGGCTCGAACTGACCACCCCAACATCAGTAGTTCAGGATCCACCAACCAAGCCAGGCCTTCCCTTCTCTTCCCTTCCCCTCCTTTTCTTTCCGTTCCGTTCCAACAATTCAGTTTCTTTGGGGTAAGTATGCATGATACTGCCACCACCATCGAGGTCATAACCACCATCCCTTCTCAAAATTTTCTCCCATACTCTTCACCTCACTATTTTGTTGTATGTGGGAAGAACACAAGATAAGATCCACTGTCTTAGCAAATTTTAAGTATATATTGCAACATTGCTAGCTGTAGACACTATGCTGTATTATAGACTTCTCGAACCACTTATGTAGCTTCACTGAAAGTTTGTAGCCTTAAACCGTCACCTCTCCATTCTCCCCTCTCTTTAACCCCTGGTAACCACCATTGTCTCTGCTTCTGTGAGTTTGACTCTTAAATTCCTTGGGTAAGTGGGAGAAGGAGGTACCTGTCTCTCTGTGACTGGCCTATCTCACTTAACCTAGTGCCCTCAAGCTGCATCCATGTTGTCACAAAATGGTAGGATGTCCTTCCTCACTAATGCTGAATCATATTCCATTGTATGTGTGTACCTTGTTTTCGTTACCTTTCACTTGTTGACCACCACTTAGGTTTGCTTTATCTTGCCTCTTGTGAATAGTGCTAGGTGGAGGTGGGAGTGCAGATATCTCTTGGAGATCTAATTTCAGTTCCTTTGGATAGATACCCAGAAGTGGGATTACTGGATCATATGGCAGTTCTTTTTTTATTTTTATTTTTTTTAAATAAGAGAGACACAGAGAGAGAGAGAGAGAGAGAGAGAGGAAGAGACAGAGACCTAGGCAGAGGTGGAAACAGGCTCCCTGCGGGGAGCCCAATGTGGGACTTGATCCCAGGCCCCGGGATCACCACCTGAGCCAAAGGCAGACGCTCAACCACGGAACCACCCAGGCGCCCCTCATATGGTAGTTCTAGTTCAAATTTTTTGAGGAACTTCCATACTGCTTTCCATAATGACTGTAAGAACTAGAAATTCTTTCTAGAATATCTTTCATCCAGTCTCTGCAGATGATTGACATAGCATCTCATTGTTTCTTTTTCTTCTTCATTTTCTCATTGTTTCTTTGTCTTAAAGAGTTACTTCAGGAATGTCTCACCTTAGAAATATGTCATCATTTTGGTTTCTTCTTAAGATTTTATTCATCAATTTGAGAGAGAGATAAAGGAAGTAGGGGTTAGGAGCAGAAGCAGTGCGACAACAGAGTACATGCTTAGTGCACAGCCTGATACAGGTGTCAATCCTAGAACTCCAGAATCATGACCTGAGCTGAAGGTGGACGCCTAACCAACTGAGCCACCCAGGTGCCCCCCATATGCACTATTCTCTCTAGTGAGAAAAGGTGCAAAATTACTGTTGAAAGTAAATTATATTATCTATGCAACCAATACCTTGTCTAGAGAAAAAGGGTGCTCCGAGCTTGGGGGATGAGAAGCTCAAGGAGGTAGGTTGGGGGAAATCTAGACCTCTCTCTGTGTACCCACATACATGCACACACAAGATACTTATGTATCTGAAGCATCATTATCTATGCTTGCTTTATTACTTCTAAAAATAAAGAAAAGCATCGCAGTAGTAGTACAGTATAGCTATTCTGGTTATAACTCCTTGAAAGGCAACGCTAAATTCAGACCAAAACTGCTGGCTCAAACATCTCAGATCAGAACAACTTAAAGCACTCCCATTTATTCATCATAAGGCATGCAGAATTGCAGACTACAACGTACTAAGTTATTTTAAAAATATTTGGCCAAAAAGTACATATTGCTTACACAGTAAGTATTTCAGCATCTCTTCCTAGGCAGAATTCCAAGTTTCAACACAGCCTGCGCAAATATAACAAGCTGAGCCTTGATATTGACAGGTAATTCCTGTTGCCCATAGGAATAACCTACCTCACCAGGGCCGTGCCCTTTCAGACTGTAGTTTAAAATGCCGTGCATTTTAACAAGCTGTATTTTTGTGGTTTTTTTTGTTTGTTTTTTGTTTTTTTTAATTTATTTATTCATGATAGTCACACACAGAGAGAGAGAGAGAGAGAGAGGCAGAGACACAGGCAGAGGGAGAAGCAGGCTCCATGCACCAGGAGCCCGATGTGGGATTTGATCCCGGGTCTCCAGGATCGCGCCCTGGGCCAAAGGCAGGCGCCAAACCTCTGCGCCACCCAGGGATCCCAACAAGCTATATTTTTGGATAAATCGTAGGATTTAAGGAGAACAACTCACTATACCAAGGTCAATGTGAAGTTTTAAAATGCTATCAGGAAGCCAAATAATTGTCTATTTATTAAGTATTCACCAAATTGGAAGATCTCCTACACAGATTTTGCTAAGAGGTCAAATATTCAATCACTTGATTCTTCAAGGAACTCTCCAAATTCTTGGGCGTGGGTGCGTGTTTGCTGGGCCCAGAGTGGTGCTGCCAGAGCAACTGCACTTTCCTTCCCTCCTTTGCCTCTTCCTGGCCCTCTGGGACACTCCTCAGATCTGTGGTCCCAACTTCAGTGCACGGAGCCACCTGGGATGCTGGTGGAAGACAGACTCCCTGGGCCACCCAGAACTCGGATCCTGCGGGTCTGTGGCGAGACCCGAGACCGTGCCCGTGACAAGCACCCCCAGATGATCTGGAATGCACTCTGGGAAACCCTGCTTTAAAGACCAGTTCTTCCTCCTCGGGATCACATGAATCACACAGACCTGCATTTTACAAAATCCAATCTTCACGAAGATGATTTCCTCAGGGACATCATCTGCTTAGCTCCCTGCCTCTCAGGAGACCTGCCACCGAAGAAGCCAGCAGCATTCAAGACATGATGGACATTCAAAAGAATTCAGATTTAGTCATCACCAGTATACCAAAAAAAAGAAAAAAAAAAAAAAAGCCCAACAGTATGTTCACCTTACTCAGAGGTTTCCAACACATTTTATTTTGTAGAGCACTGGTTTGTCGCTTTTGAGGACCAACATGTGTATAAATCCCTGTCGGGTCCCGCACAGCGTACTTATGGCTTGAGTTCCAATCCCACTTGCAGAAAGGCTGCCCTCTGGCTCCTCGTGGAGGGTGCATCCAAGCCGAGCCTCTTCTGGGGCTTCATCTCCAAGGGGCGCTTCCTTTGGGGAGGACAGGCAGGCTCTGATGTCCAGGCTTTGGTGCCTGGAGGCAGGAGGCGTTGGGAGGCTCCTGGGCCAGGTGCTGTTTCTCTCAGGCGGACACTCGAGGAGTCAGCGCTTGTGCTTAATGACCACAGTCCCTCTCACTTTTGTGGGTTACAACAGAGGGAAGCCTCTGTTCTTAAGTAACACGGATAAACACCTTTTTAGATCGCCTATTTGTTCTAGAACTACAAAATTTAATTCAAGAAAATATAGGTCCCATAAAAGACTTTAAAAAGTTTCTTTTAAGATTTATTCACTTATTTGAGGGAGAGGAGAGAGGAGAGAGAGAGAGAGAGAGAGAGAGAGAGAGAGAGAGAACATGCACACAGAAGGAAAGGGAGAAGCAGCCCATGCCCCACCCTCTCAGCTGAGCAGGGAGTCTGACTAGCTGGGGGCCTGATCCCAGGATCCTGAGATCATGATCTGAGCCGAAGGCAGACATTTAACCAACTGATCCACCGAGTCACACCTTCACTGAAAGAAATCTTTAAAACCAAACAAGAACTTTTCCTCTTTGATTTGATTTTCTACATGGAATCCTCCTTTTACACAAGACTTCTTGTATATTTTTTAACTTAAAATCAAGATCATGAAAGAGTGTATCCCTAAATATCTAGATGCTGTCAGTGGCTCTGTAATCTTCAAAACAGAAAAAGCTGAAACCTGTTACCAAAGCCTTCAAAGACAGAAAAGTGTATGGATTAGTAAGTAGAAATAACACATCTGGAAAAGTAGCTATTCATACTTTACCAAAAGTTAAAAACTGGCAACCACTGATCTTTTTACTCTCTCCACAGTACTGCGTTTTCCAGATTATCAGAATTGGGATCCTAGAGCATTTGATCTTGTCAGATTGGCTTTTTTCACTCAGAAATATGCTTTTAAGGGTCCTCCATGTCATTTATGGCTTGATCGCTCATTTCTTTGTAGAACTGACTAATATTCCTTTGCCTGGGTGGACCTGTTTACTTATCCATTCACCTGCTGAGAGACTTCTTGGTTGCTTCCAAGTCTTGGCAGATACGGGTAAAGCTGTGAAGAGATCCGGGTACAAGTTTTTGGGTGGACAGAAGTTGTCACATTCAGTTCGGTAAATACCAAGGAGCAGGACCGCTGGATCGTATTAGTATGTGGGTTTTTTTTTTTTTTAAGATTTTATTTATTTATTCATAGAGAGAGAGAGAGAGAGAGAGAGGCAGAGACACAGGCAGAGGGAGAAGCAGGCTCCATGCAGAGAGCCCGACGGGGGACTCCATCCAGGGTCTCCAGGATCACGCCCCAGGCTGCATGCTTCGCTAAACCACTGCGCCACCGGGGCTGCCCTAGTATAGGTCTTATAAGGACTTTGTCCCAGTCTGTGGCCTGTCTCTTCATTCTTAGCATCTTTCACAGAGTAGAGATTTTTTTTGGTATAAATTCCAACTTGTCAATTTTTTCTCTGAGGATCATTGCCTTCGGTATTGTATCTAAACAGTCATAACTAAAACTAATGTCCTCTTTCATTTCCGATTTTGATTATTTATATTTTTCTCTTTTTTTCTCAGTTATTCCAACTAAAGGTTTACCCATTTTATCTTTTCAAATGATCAGTTATTAATTTCATTGATTTTTTTTATTTCAAAGATTTTATTTATTTATGATAGACATAGAGAGAGAGAGGCAGAGACACAGGCAGAGGGAGAGGGAGAAGCAGGCTCCATGCCGGGAGCCCAACGCGGGACTCGATCCCGGGACTCCAGGATCGCACCCTGGGCCAAAGGCAGGCGCTAAACCGCTGAGCCACCCAGGGATCCCCTCATTGATCTTTTCTATTATCATTTTCATCTTTTTCATTTATTTCTGCTCTGAATTATTGTTTCCTTCTCTTTATAATTCCTTTAGGTGTAAAATTTTATTGTTTATTGGAGGTATTTCCTGCTTTTTGAGGTAGGCCTGTATTGCTATTACCTTCCCTCTTAGAATCATTTTGCTGCAGCTTACAAATTTTGCTGTATTGTATTTCTGTTTTCATTTGTCTCTAGGTATTTTTCCTCCTTCGATTTCTTTGATGACTTGTTGAGCATGTTGCTTAATTTCCACATTTTGGGGGATCTTTGTGTGATTAATTTTTATTTTCATACCACTGTGGTTGGAAAAGATGCTTGAGATAGTTACATTTTCCTAATTGTCCTGTGTCCTTTGTGTGCTCTGTTGTAGAGAATGTCCCATGTACATGTGAGAATAATATGTACACCGCTGCTTTGGGGTGGAATGTTCTACATGTACGTATTAGGTGGTTCTGGTTTAATTGAAAACCATCAATTCCTTATTGATCTTTTTCTCTGGATGATGTATCTTGTACCCACCTACATTGGGGAAAGGGGCCTGGGTGTAAGTTACTCCGAGTTGAGATAACCAGGGATGGGAAGCAGAGGGAATGCTGCTCTGGAAATAGTAGACAAGGACTGAGACAGCAAGTGAGACCCAGGCCCCAACCTGCCACAGGGAACAGCCTGCCTTGAGAGCCTTCCGGAGCCTGGCCATTTTCCTGGAGTGGTTCCAGTAAGCCTGATGAGTTACCCACTTCTCAGGAACTTCACAAACTGTCAAGATGTGCCACATTCCTGTCTGCATGATATCTAATTAATGGTGCCCTCGTTACATACTTCAGACATCACCCCTGCCCAAACCCTCGTCCCCACCCTCCTTCCTCCCTACCTACCAGGACATATATCAGCCCCTCTCAGTGGGTTCAGGACTGGACATCACATTCTGCTTCTGTTAAAATCCCTGAGGCAGGGAATAACAACATGGAGTCAGGCATGCAGTGAATGAGAAAGAAAAAATAGGCTAATCTCTCAAAACATTTGAGTCATGTATGGCTATGTGAAATCTTTTCTACAACTTTTATAGAAGAAGGTGTACCTAGAACTAAGAAGAAACCAGCATTTAGCTGGTCAGTCACAGAAAGCCTATAAAGATGGGACAAATCCTCAATCTCATTATTATGAAAGGAATGCAAATTCTAATAACCACTTATATGTTGCTTTCCTTTTACATAGTCAAAAATTAAAAGGATTTGGACCATCTAATGCAGGCACAGCTTAGAGACACCCTTGGCCAAGAGACATTCTGAAATGGAATGGCCCTTTAGAGTTGCCTTGAGTTGGGCTGAGAAGTGTCAGCTTTCATACCCCCTACGCAGTACCAGCTCTAACGCTGTACCAGCCAGTGGACACAGGGCAGGGACATGACCTAGACCAAGGCAGCTCTGCAGCTGAGGCCCTCCCTAGAGGGCTGACAGAAAGAACATCTGCTGACAGCCCTTTCAAAGCTAGAGATAATATTCTTTTTTCTTTTCTTTTTTGTTTTTAGGGAGCGAAAGTGCACACACATATCAGCTGTTGAGAGGAGGTGGTAGGGAGAAGGAGAGGGGTAGAGAGTCTTAAGCAGGCTCCAGGCCCAGAGTTCAGGTGCAGAGCCCAACGTGGCGCATGATCTCACAACTCAGAGATCATGACCTGAGCTGAAATCAAAAGTCGGACACTCAACAAGACTGAGCCACCCAGGGGCCCCAATTCTTTATTCCTGAAAAGAATCTGAACAGTGCTGCATGCCCCCACAGTATATTATCCTGTTTATCCTCTACTGTCACCCTAGAGGTCAGACATATGTGTTGCTACCTTCCAGTAAGGAAACAGGCTCGGGAATGTTAACTTTTAGGAAGTGGCAGAGCCAGAGTCCCAAAACCTTCCACGTTCCTGTGAAATCCCCCTCCTCCAAAGGCTTCCAGGGGGACCATCTGTGTTCAGGGAGGGGAAGCCCAGAATCATTATGCTAGGGCTTCATTTTGCAAAGGCTTTCCTCTGTAGAGTCAATCAGAAAGCGTGCCTGCTTTATTTACATGGTCCTTATAAACAATAAAACATAGAAAAACAGCTTTTGTAAACATCATCACCCCCCCTTCTTAACACCAGCTCATTTTTTTAAACTTGTCTAACCCTCTAGCTTAACCTAGCTATCCTCACAATAGGGTTTGTCCCTGAGTCATTGTGAAGGCATAGTTAGCATCCAGTTGTCCTTGGAAGTACGAGCTAAGATTTTTACCTTAGTTAAAAATATCTAACACAACACCATCCTCACCTCGTGAGGATGAATACTGCCAAGAAAACCAGAAAAATAAACACACACAAAATAGAATAACAAGTACTGGTGGGGATGTAGAGAAATGTTAGAACTTTCATGTAATGTTGGCAAGAATGGCAAAATGGGGCAGCCACTATTGAAAAAACAGTATGAGGGGGTCCTCAAAAAATTAAAAATAGAAAAACCATATGATCATCAACCCCATTTCTGGGTATATATACCAAAAAATTGACAGCAAGTTCTCCAGGGGGCGCCTGGGTGGCTCGGTCACTTAAGTGTCTGATTCCTGATCTCAGTTCAGGACTTGATCTCAGGGTTGTGAGTGCCCTCCATGCCTTGCATGGAGCCTACTTAAAAATATGTATCTTTGGTGCGCTTGCATGGTTCAATCGGTGAGTGTCTGCCGTTGGCTCAGTTCATAATCCCAAAGTCTGGAATCAAGTCTCTCTCAGACTCTCAGTAGGGTACCCACTTCTCCCTCTGCCTATTGTCTCTCCCTTCCCTCTCTCTGTCTCTGATGAATAAATAAATATTAAATATACATATAAAATATATGTATCTGGAATAAAAGAAAGCAATGTGTCTAAGAGATATTTGTACACCATGTTCATAGCAATTTTTCACATTTGATGAAAGATGGAAGCAAACCACATGTCAACAGACTGATGAATGGATAAGCAAAACTGGGTATATCCATACAATATAATATACTCAGCGCTCAAAAAAGAAGGAATTTTCACACATCACCTACTACATATATCAACTCTGATGACATTATGCTAAGTGACATAAGCCAGTCACAGAATGACAAATACTGTAGGACCACCCCCTGTCTGAGTTATCATTGTAGTCAAATTCATAGGGATGGAAAGTAGAATGGTGGGTGCCAGGACCTGGGGGAGAGGGAATGGGGAGTTAGTGTTTAATGAGGACAGAGTTTCAGTTTTTCAAGCCAAAGAGTCCTAGAGATGGATGACGGTGATGGTTGCACAACGATTAGATTGTACTTAATGCCACTGAATTAGAGGCCTAAAAATGATGATGTGGTAAATTGTGTTATGTGCATTTTGCTACCATTTAAAAAATTCTTTAAGAATACTGAACCTAGGGGCTATTGGGGACACCTGGGGGCATGCTCATTTACTTAAGCCTCTGTCTTCTGCTCAGGTCATGATCTCGGGGTCCTGGGATTGAGCTGTACTCTAGGTTCCCCACCCTGTGATGTGTCTGCTTCTCCATCACCCTCTGCCCCTCCCTGTGCAGGATCCACCCATGGCCAAAAACAAACAAACAAAAAACAAAACTGGGGGTGCCTAGCAAGCTCAGTTGGTAGAGCATCTGATTCTTGATGGCAGATTCATGAGTTCAAGGACCAAACTGGGTATAGAGATTACATTTTTAAAAATGAATAAAACTTAAAAAATAAAGAATATAAAACTAAAACTTACAAAATGTTGAATTCAACGGAAACATTTTCTAGAGTTCTGATGAGTGAGCAAAAACTCAGCCACAGTCACCACTTTTCCAGTGCCCCGCCCCCCCATACCACCACCTATAGGGGAGAGGTTTGGTGAAGAGAGCCCTGGAATTTGAAGTGGTTGGAACTGGGACACCTGGGTGGCTCAGTGGTTGAGCATATGCCTTGGGCTCAGGGCATGATCCCACCCAGAGTCCTGGGATTCGGTCCTGCAACAGGCTCCCCAGAGGGAGCCTGCTTCTCCCTCTATCTATGTCTCTGCCTCTGTGTGTGTGTGTGTAAGTCTCATGAGTAAATAAGTAAAATATATTTCAAAAAAAAGGAGAAGTGGTTGAAACATTCAGAAAAAAACATGTCTGGGAATCATAATGGGTACCGTGCAGGTAAAGTGTCTACATTTCCAAGAAGACACTCTCTTATGTAGGAGGGACAGCTACAAAAATGAGAAGTTTGGTGTTCACATTGAACAAGCCATAAATAGTACGTGCCTCGAGTGTGAGTGTGCTGGAAGTGGTCACGGGGGACAGGAGGGGCAAAGGAATAGACAGGGCTGTCAAAGAGCCTACCCTCTCTATTTGGGAAGGCAGGGTCTTAACATGAAAAAAAAAGAACATCATCCCTTCCGGAAAAGTCAAGGGCCAAGTGATGGGCTATGCTGTACATACAGGATGGGTACGGGAGCTGAGTTGCCGGCCTGCCCGGGGTTAGTAGGAAAAGGTCTTGCACAGGTGGATTTGGTTTGAACCATGCAGCCATATTACTAGGATTGGCTTTGGGAAAGGTTACCACCCTTTGTTGATTCAATCAGAAGCTTTTCAAACTGCTTCAGTCTGTGGCTCACAAAGGAGGAACTCCAAGCAGATACCAGGAGCCAAGGTCTGTTTTTCTGAGGCTGTCAGTGCCAATCATCAACGAAAGGGACCCTTTCTATTTGTTTTGGTCTGCACTTGGAGTACCTCCTATAGCCCTTGGAAGTGAGCCTCTGGGGAAATAAAAGGTTAGCCCAGGATAAATCCCTCCCCTTTACAGCCACTGGGAAACCAGGCTGCTCCTCATTCTGCCAAGATCCGGTGGTAATCCCGTCCCAGCTCTCCATTCTACAGCTGATCCTCCTGCCCACCTCTCCCAGGTGGGTCCACACAGACAAAAGGAGCCGTCCTAACTCCTCCACTTGTTGTCTTTCTTTGACATCTAGTCCTATTGCGCTGAATAGGAATGGATGCTTGGATGTTTGGGAAATGAATTCATGGACACCAGGGACACAGAACAAATGGGAAATGATTGTTTCCTGAGAGACTAGTTGGCAACCAGAAATGCCTAAGGGACATAAACTGTGCTGTCTGCTTTCCTATTGAAGTTTATTTTTTCAAATGTATTTGAAATTTGAAGAGTTAAAAAATGTTTTTGCTAGAACAGTGCTCCATACATGCTGATTACACCGTATTCCTTATGTACATTTTATGTACAATTCTTCCATAATCCAATTTCCTTAAACCCTGTCAGGGATAGTCTTACCTTCTCCAGTTTCCAGCCAGATGTGAACTTAAACTGTGTGTCCTCCTGCACCTAGGTGCTCAGTAGGTTAAGCATCTACCTTTGGCTCATCTCCTGATCTAGGTTCCTGGGGATCGAGCCCTCATTAGGCAAAGAGGTCTGCTTCTCTCGCCCTCTGAGCGTCTCTCACAAGGAAAAGAAAGAGAAGGAAAGAAAGCGTCCTCAAAGAAACCAACAAAAAAAGGTGAACGTCCTTTAGAACAACTTCCTGCTTAGCAGATTGAAAGAAAGGACCCTTGTTATTCCTGATCTAATTCTAACTGGTATGCTTAATAATCAGTAGTATGTGGTCTTTGCCTACCCTCAGCTGGTGTAGAAACACAGCTCTGTATTACAAGAAAGTCCCCATGGGGCACCTGGGTGGCTCAGTGGGTAAACATCTCTCTGCCTTAGGCTCAGGTCCTGGGTTGAGCCCCATCGGGTTCCCTGCCCAGCGGCAGTCTGCTCTTCTCCCACTCCCTCTGCCCTCCAACCTGCTGCTCCTTGTGCTCTCTCTAACATAAATAAATAATCTTTAAATGAAAAAAAAAAAAACAAATTTCCCCAGTTCCTGCCCATTAGAAATCGAAACTAACAATTTCCCTGTACCTTGAGAGAGTTTAGGTTTCATTCATAAATGCTGAGGTTTCCAGCTGCCTAACTAGCAGAGGAAGTCACCTTTGTCTTCCTTCTTCAGCAACAGAGAAAGATTTGGAAAAATTCTGGCTTTTCTTTAAGCAAGCTGGCTGGGTTGGAAGAGTCATGCAAGGACTCAAGGACACAAGGACATGTGTCAGAGCATGAACATCCACCCTTGTCCTCACTCCACAATGCCCTTCATTAAACGTGTGTGTAGAGGACAGTGTTCTAGATCTGAGAAGTCTCTCATGCCATGAAATCAGTGGGTGGTGGGATTTCCAGAAGAGGGATGCGAAAAAGTCAGCAGACCCTGAGTTTCAAAGCTTTCCTTCTTGCTTGGGCAAAGAGCTAACTGGATGAAAGTAACTGAACACACTTAAATTAGACCCATCAGTGACCTTTATTAGGTGCAAAGTAGTATTCCTGGACAATGTAATATGCCACTGGTACACCTGTTCATCCATTAAAGCAAGACAGCCCCTCACCCAGAGCTAACCAGATCCCAAAGTTCCCTGTAAGTGCGTTGTGATCTTCATAACAAGTGACAAGAAGATTAGGACAGCTCATTAATTAAAACGGTTCCATAGGCATCTTGATTCCTTTTGGTTTCCTCTCAAAGAGCTCCAGCAGACGGCCACTGTCAAAGGTTGGTCCTTCTTCCTTTCACCAGCTGTCTCCCAGTCTAAAGACATCCTGGAAATAAAGCCAACCACAAGGAGTCCACGGAACACTGGAATGTGTTCAGCATAAGAAAAAAGTAGATTCTAGCATCTACGAATAGTTAAGTGGAAAAATCTCTCACAGTGGTCCTATCAGTAAATAAACCATTTTTTAGACTCCCAATAATTTACTTTGTCAACATCTGAAATCATGTTGAACAAACTGAGAGAGCCAGACGCCAGTCAGGCCAGTCAGCCTGTGCCAATTGGTGCTCCTGTTGACTACAGGTGTCCTCAACAGGCTTAGCATGCTGTTTGGTCAAGAAGACCTGTACTCCTTGTCTGGCTTTCCTTTAGCCACTCGCTGCCTCATCTAGAGTGATCTGCTCCTCAGTGAAAATCAGGTCATGATTTGGTATTGGGGTGATTTGGTATTATTGCTTTGTTCTTCATCAAACAACTGAGACTTTTGAGTCAACAAACTTTCTTGGGGCACCTGGGTTGCTCAGTCAGAGTCCAACTCATCTCAGGGTTCTGGGATGGACTCTGTGTTGGGGTCCTGGCTCAGTGGGGAATCTGCTGGAGATTCCCTCCTCTCCTTCTGCCCATACCCCCACCTCCTGCTCACGTTCTCTCCTCTCTCTCTCTCTCTCTCTCTCTCTCTCTCTCAAATAATTGAAATAAATACTGGCGGCAGTTCATTCATTTACAACCCTGACAAACTGCCAACACAATATATGCTTTTGTTTTCTGCTGCAAGAATCAGTGTGTTGCCCGGAAGCCCCACTTCACAAAATAGGATGCCTTCATAAAAGCGTTTTAAAAACTGGGCAAAGAGAGAAGGACAAGACTTCCCACCAACGGCAAATGAGAAATGAGAGTCTTTTCTGATATGGGGTAGATTCATAGGTTCTAAAGGGAGAAGGGGCCAAGGGGGAAGTAAGATTCTTCAGCTGGGAATGACTTTCAGAAGGTGATTCCCAGTGGCCCAGTAGCGTAGTGCTGGTGTGCGGTACTCTTCACAGTACTAGAGGGGCCGAGTTATCATTACATTCAGTCTACGTGGAGGTCCTGTCACCCCCTAGGAAAACATATATTGGTGATTCTGCAAATTGGAACATAGGATCAGCCTCTTGGTTCGGAGGCTAAAATGTCTTTGTCTACCAGGCAAATATGTTTATTTCTTTGGCTTGACTGTAATTTGTCTGGGGATCATCGGCAGCACTGAATGCCCACTAGCTACACGCAACTACTTTACAAGTGTTGTGTATTAAGTAGCAAAGCATATGAAATAATGTCTCATGTCCCCTCTTGATAAGCATCAGTGGTTTCTGCCATCAGCTCCGTGGAACCCCAGATGCTAACTGACCCACACAGAAACCTGCTTGAGAATTGCTTCTGGGACAGTTATTGGATCTGCATATATGTAAATACTCTGTTGTAGAGAAATTAAGGGAGGCCTATGGGTAATATCCCAAACCTTTAACTTTCCTTATGTGCATTCAGAAGGTGGCTTTTGTTGCTCACTTGCTCTCCTCCAGATCTGCTGTTTCCTTTCCTACCTGCCTGTCCTGGAACAGGATAGCCTACACAGCACAGGGCGGCCAAAAGACATAAAGAAGTCTGGGATGCTCAGGTGCCCCACGTGGGGGAAGCAAGTATTAGCTGAAATTCTCAGTGGATCTCAGCAAGGCTTCTGCACGGTGCTCTAAACAATGCACATTATGCTTCCAAATTAAATCAGGGATAACAGAGTTGCCGGGTGGCCATGGTTAAGCCTCTATGTTCCACTTAGTTCATGATCTCAGGTTGCTGGATTGATCCCAACATCAGGCTCCCTGCTCAGCAGGAAGTCTACTTCTTCCTCTCCCTTTCTCTCCCCACTGCTCATGCTCTCTCTCCCTCTCTCTTTCTTTCTCAAATAAATAAAGAATATCTTTAAAAAAATAGATATGAGTATTGTCATGCATTGAAGAAAATAGTCTTATAAATCTTTCATCTCATACAAACGTACCTGCAAGCTGGTATCTTTCGGAATTCCGTATAATCTGTGTACTAACTCCATAACTTCCCTCTCAACGATTTCTTGACTGGTGCCTTTCACATCGATGTAGTGGCAGTCAGCACTGGCGAAATGGCAGGAAATTGCCTGTGCAGGGTGAAATGATTAATATTGGGGGAGAAAAAAATCTGTTAACAGCAACAACCAAACAGAAAGTCTTCTTTTAGAACATCAGCTATTTCACTAGCATTTGATTTCTAGAATGTTCCATCGTGTCTTGGATTAGCCTCTTTGGGGTTGGAGTTTTCTCCCCCTAGGTACAGCTAAAGGCTGACTGAGAAATTCCAAGAGGTTTTAAGCTCCCTGGGATACTTGTTTTCAAAATGGGCTGAGAACATAATGACAAGAGTAAGAGGACTTTAAACTTTTTAACATGTGATTTATCTAGCTAGTGCATATCCCCAGTCCTAAACAGGAATGGGTTCCAGGGTTCTTCATCCTCTTCTTAGTCACAGAAGTTAGTTACTCAGCTGAGTTTGTGGTGCTTTGTTATTTTAATGTCTAAAGATCAGGGAAATCAACATTAAAAATACCTTGCAAAGGAAAATAATATACACACCCACCCCTTTCAAATCAAAAGGACATTTGAAGTCCAAGATCATTCACATAAGGTACACATCTTGTTTCCTTCTTAAGGGAAAGGAGGTTACTTGGTTCTCCCCATTCTTTTTTTTTTTTTTTTTTTTTTTTAAGATTTACTTATTTATTCATTCAGAGAGAGCGAAGAGAGAGGCAGAGACACAGGCAGAGGGAGAAGCAGGCTCCCTGCAGGAAGCCCAATATGGGACTCGATCTTGGGTCTCCAGGACCACACCCCAGGCTGCTCGCCACGCTAAACCGCTGGGCCACCGGGGCTGCCCGGTTGTTCCCATTCTTGAAAAGGTTATCAGCAGATAAACTTAAAACTCACTTTCCTAGTCGCATGTTAGTTCTCTTCTCTTGAGATGACCTCACCTCTCAGAAGGGCTGTCTGCTTTGCTTACAACATGAGATTTGTAGACAGTGGAGTCACAAATTCCATTTCCTTTTTTTTTTATTTTTTTATTATATATATTATTAAATTTGTTCACGAGAGACACAGAGGGGAGCAGAGACACAGGCAATGGAGAAGCAGACTCCATGCAAGCAGCGCGATGTAGGACTGGATCCCCGGACTGGGATCACCCCCCTGAGCCAAGGCAGACGCTCAACCGCTGAGCCACACAGGGACCCCCATTTCCCATGGAAGCCCCCAAACCACACCAAGAAAAAGTGACATCCAAGGGGATAAGTACATTACCATATATGCATTTTTAAGTCTTTTTGTAGGGGTTCATCTTTTCCCAAATAAAGTAGTTCAAAAACTATTGAAAAATTACAAAGTTAGGATATTATCAATCACATTACTTGGTTTCTTATCATTTACCTTTTAGTTTCATACAGTAATCACTTTATACTATATTTTCAGGTTTTGACATGAGATCTTTCAGTATGTTGTTATCCTACTCAGTTTATAACCCTGATCATATAGGAAGTAATATAATTCTCTAACTCATACAGACTTTAAGACTATTTGTCTTAGCTTGCTGTTTTGATACAGATGCATATACATAAAATTCCATTTTTTATATCAAGTTGAATTTTGACACCAAGGACACATGATAAATGGCCAAATTCATGAATTTCATGAACATTCATATTATTTATGTCATTGTGGCTGTACCCCTGCTTGTACAGTTCTGAGGATCATGTTGGTGGGGAGTCTGATCTAGTCTTTATTTAAAATTTTGGCATTGTGTTCATCAAGGTATTTTTTGCATTGATTTTGATTTTCTAAATACTGCCTTAAACTATCATTTAACTTGATTGTTGAGGTGTTTGGCACCATCCCCCGACCCCTGCTAAATTTTCCCTGGAGGAGAGGGCTTTCTTGCCTCACCCTCATCCTGGCCCTGTTGACCTGGTGGAAATATGAATGAATGGAAGATGAAACATGGTAGCTAACCCTGCACCTAGGGAGACAATGGGTGTTGGTGTGACAAACTGGCACGCTTCACTCAACCCCAAAAACCCCCTATATATCGTAATAAGAGCCATGTAATGTGGAATAATGTCAGTCCACAGTACTGTCAGAGCTGCTGAATTTTTGAGAAGAGAGAAATCTGGGAATATGGGAAATTTTGTCAAATTTTAATGCAAGCAATGAAATCAATAGGTTTTTAATATATTCATAGCTAAGGGGCAAAAACCATGGCTCGCTGCTAAATCTTATTTCTGGGCAGCCAATTCAATAACAAAGCTATTATAAACTGCCGTCATAAATGGTTCCTATATCCATTTCCCATTTTAAGATTTTAGTACATCATCCATTCTTTCTGTCTCCAAAAGCACAGGCTGTGGGCTACCAAGCAACTCTATGAATGTTCCTAATTCACGATCAGTAGGATTGGGAACCGGAGGTCACATGGCCTCCTACTGATAACTTAGCAAAAAAGAATGTGGTATCAAATATATTTCCTGGTAAATAAACCAGAGCAAGAGCAGTTTAGTTAAACATCACAAATCTCATAAAGTTTCACATATCTTGACATTTTTGCTTCTAACCTATTCGTCTTTGGAAAGCACGGTGATGTAATGCATACCTTGCGGTATCCTTGAGTTCTGTTCCAGCCAGATCCGTGGATGAGCAAAGGATGAAAGAAAACGGTGTCTCCTTTCTCCATCACGAGGTGCACGCGGGGGCTGTTTTCATCATAGTCCTGGATCCCATAGAACATTAAGTTCACGCCCCCCTAGAACACATAAGAGAACCCAACTCTGTATTTGAGGAACCCAATGACTAAAAAGTAGATTTCCTAAGTTCTTCCAAGAGAAAGATAAATAGATTCTTAACAGGTACTGCAAATATACAAAAGCTTCTCAGATGTGTGGCTGTGAAAGTCACATTGTGATATTAAAATCATGGATTTAGGGAGGCAAAGGAAGATGCTGAAATTTCTTCTCACCCTTCATAACTGTATTATATTGAGGATCTAGATCAACGTTGCATGTTGCAGTTAACATGGGAGATCACCTTTCAAGCCTGAATGTATAATCATTCTTTCCCAGGATGATATTCTCCTCACCTAGAACTTTGCCTGAACCATTCTTCTATAACTCAGGAGTACCTCTAAGAAGCTAATTGTTCTCCCAAACCAGCAGAGAGAAAATCTCAATTTTTCTCAGCTCAGAAAGCACTGATGTCACATGCAGAGTAAGGAAAGAAAAACAGTAAATTAAAACATTCTGTTTTTTATAACTATTTCCCAAGTCAGTTATTTCATTAAGTAATAGTTATGGTGGAAGGACGGCATCACATTTCCCTTCCTGAGACTGTGCCACATTCTTCTGGGGAAAGGACTGCTTTCCTGCTGGACTCAGTTGTGGTTTTCATCCAGTGCACTTCTCTCCTGGCCAGGGTTGATACGTGACCTAAGCTAAGTCAATCTAACCGCCCACTGTGGTCACTTTGAATCTGAGCAGAAGATGGAAGGCACTGGTCATGATCACAGTTCAGTTGACCCCACCAGGTGCCCCACCCCGAGTGTTCCCACTGAACATAACCCCCACTCTCCTGCTCATCAGAGCTAGCCAGCCTTTCCATGGACTCAGCAGGTGCCTGCCACCCTCCAAAACACTTCGTTTGGCTTAAGTCAGCCACAGCCCACTTCTGTTGCCTGCACCAAACTTTCCCCAAAACTCAACTGAATTTGTGAATCTCACAGTTTCAGTTATATCAGAATCCAGACCCCAGTATTTTCCTTGGCACTAATCCTCAGTGCAAGAATCTAATTGAGACAGAAGTCCTGAAAGCCATATTCTTTACTTCCTACAGACCACATTCATTCTTCCTGCGTTAACAACCCGTGCTCTTCTCTTTCTGACCATCATTATGGGATTTCAAGACCATATTGTCTGATACCTAAAACACTTATCATCTCCTCTCTGGTTTCTCTGCCTCTGGAGCCCTACCTCCAGTATATCCTGCTCTAAGCCTCTAGATTATCATTATTGAAGGATCAATTTGATCTCACCATTCATGGGCTCAAAAGCCTTCTATACTCTTCCATCCTCAACTAGCTCAATTCCATACACCATGTAACAGTCATGCAATGGAATACTACTCATGCTTCCCCAGAGTCTTCATTGGTCTCTCTAGCAGTAAAGAGATGATTCCTCTCTCTTCTTTATGCCAAGAGCCATCAATCAGTGGGTAAGAAGTAGTTGGCACTTTACACATGCATGTGGTGTTGCAAGTGTTGACATCTTACCTGTGCAATTGGGCTTGATAATTTCATATCCTATATAGTACCTACCAAAGTGCCCCACACTGGTCAGCTTTCCAACACTTCTTGATGGAAAAATGGTTATTTTACCTGACATCCTTGAATCTTCCCTGACCCTAATTGTAAATCCTATAATGATGTTTTGTAAGGAAGGAAATGCCATCTGATTGTTAAAGCTCTTTAGGGAGAGTGATGTGAAATCAAAACAAACAATATTCTGGTTAAGATTTCTCCTCTAGGGGTGCCTGGGTGGCTCAGTCAGTTGGGCGTCCAAGTCTTGATGCCAACCCAGGTCATGATCTCAGGGTGCGAAGTTCAAGCCACATATCTGACTCGTGCTCAGCAGAGTCTGCTTGTCCCTCTCCCTTCCCCTTTGTCTTCTCCTCCCCTCCTCTCCCATTGCTTGTGCTCTTTCTCTCTCTCTCAAATAAATAAATAAAATCTTAAAAGAAAACAACGACAAAAACAAAAAAAAACAGATTCTTCCTCTGAGCTAGAACATGAGACCCCTAACTCTGGGAAAGGAACAATGGGTAGTGGAAGGGGAGGCAGGCAGGGCGATGGGGTGACTGGGTGACAGGCATCGAGGGGGGCACTTGACAGGATGAGCACTGGGTATTATACTATAGGTTGAAAAATCGAACCCTATAAAAAAATACAAAAAAAAGCTAACCTAAAAAAAAACAAAAAACAAAAAACAACAACAAAAAAATGATGCCTCCTCTACGCAGACATACCTCCCATTGGGGATAATTGTGTGGCTTCAGATAGCCTTTGTGTGTGCCTGGGAACACACACAGACAGCCATTGTTCCTGTCGATGTGCTCCATGGCTGTCCAAGCACAGACAATTTTATTGCTGGGCCTGAAGGGGAAGTAGTGCAGATCCTGGTGCAAGGGATGGCGGGATGTCTTCTTGCCTGAAACAGAACCTGCTGTTAATACACACTTGCATCTCAGATTTCATCTCTTTTGCCTGCAAAACCACAGCAATGACTATTCCCACAAAACCCAAAGAAGTGAAACAACATTATTGAGAATCAGTCCAGAGATAAGCATCAAATTTGAATATCAAATCCACAGGACAACTCCAGATCCTCTATTTTTTTTCTGGGTTTCTGGGAGCCGAGGACTTACTGACACACAACATTCACTAGCAATTCATACACATGAACTCTATTGTTTTATTCCTTTGTAATTGTGGTTTGGGCATAGAAGCTAGAATTCAAGAAAAAAAAAGTTTGAGTAATTGAAGAGAGCAACCAAATTTGAGGTTCCCTGTTAGCCTTCTAAGTGGCTGATGCAAAAAATATCAGCTAACTAATTAATAAAAGGCCTCTAAGGGCTCTGGGTGGCTCAGTGGGTTAAGCATTTGCCTTCTCTAGCTCAGGATCTCAGGGCCCTCGGATCAAGCTGCATAGGGTTCTGCTTAGCAGGGAATCTGCTTCTCTCCCTTCCTCTATGATGTCTCTCCCTCTCAAAAAAATTAATAAAATCTTTAAAATAAGAAAAAATAACCATAGAGTTGACATCTGAAATCCTCTCACGATGAAACTCTACTTACAATTCTTTACATACTGTTTTAAGACTTAAAGGTATATACACATTTTATACACATTTGGGTTTTTTTTTAAGATTTTATTTATTTATTCATGAGAGACACAGAGAGTGAGAGAGAGGCAGACACAGGCAGAGGGAGAAGCAGGCTTCATGCAGGGAGCCTGATGTGGGACTTGATTTCGGGTCTCCAGGATCACACCCTGGGCTGCAGGCGGAGCCAAACCGCTGAGTCACCCGGGCTGCCCTTATTTTATGTTTTTAAAGATCTTACTTATTCATGAGAGTCACAGACACAGGCAGAGAGAGAAGCAGGCTCCCTGTGAGGAGCCTGATGCAAAACTCGATCCCAGGACCCCAGGATCACGACCTGAGCCAAAGGCAGACCCTCAACCACTGAGCCACCCAGGCATCCCCACATTTGTTTTTCAAAGTTCAGCATTATGCACAAAGCTATAGTTTGAATCCTTGAAACTTTTTCTTACTTTTCCCTTCTGTTTTTTGTTTAGTTTTGTTTTGGGTTTTTGTGTTTTTTGTTTTTTGTTTTTTGTTTTTGGCTTCTACTTTAAGAAATAAAAGCACTTTACCAGAATCTGGAGGTTTGTTTATAAGCATTGCATGCATGGCCATAATATTGGGTCCAGTGAAGCACACCACATATTTCAGAATCTAAGAGTAAAGAGTTGCATGAGAAATCAAATAAACAACCACGTAGTACAATGTACACTTATTTGTACGAGAGTCAAAATGCACATAGTTATACAAAACACTTGGTAGAAGTGCCTGGGTGAGTCTGTTGCTTAAGCATCCATCTCCTGATTTCAGCTCAGATCATGTTCTCAGGGTCATAGGATACAGGTCTGCCTTGGGGTCCTAGCTCAGTAATGGGTCTACTTCAGGTTTTCTCCTTCTGCCTCTCCCTCTCTATCAAACAATTATTTAAAGAAAAAAAAAAAGTTGGTATTTCCCAACGTTGCAAACAAAGAATGAAAAAGTCAGCACTGGAAATCTGTAACACTCTGAATTAAAAAGTGGTTTTTTTTTTTTAAGATTTTATTTATTCATGAGAGATACAGAGAAAGAGAGAGATGCAGAGACACAGGCAGAGGGAGAGAAGCAGGCTCCATGCCAAGAGCCCGACTTGGGACTCGATTCCAGGTCTCCAGGATCACACCCTGGGCCAAAGGCAGCGCTAAACTGCTGGGCCACCGGGGCTGCCCTTAAACAGGCTTTTAAAGCCAGTTGGAAACCAAACCCCATTTTCTATGAGAATGCGAAGAGTTTCTCTCAGCTTTCAACTGGGAAGGGCAGGAATACCCTCCTTTCACCTGACACTGTCCATAGATGCCCAGGGAGAAGGCACCTTCCTCTTCCCCTCACGGAGACTCTTCATAAGAAGGGACCACGAGGGGCACCTGGCTGGCTCAATCACTAGAACATGAACCTGTTGATCTCGGGGTCGTGACTGCAAGCTACTCCTAGAGTGTAGAAGTCACTTTTTAAAAAGGTGGTAGGGGGACACCATTGCAGCTCAGTCAGTTAAGCATCTGCCTTCAGTTCAGGTCATGATCCCCATGTCCAGCTCCCTGCTCAGAGAGGTGTCAGCTTCTCCCTCTCCCTCTGCCCCTCCCTGCCACTCATGATCTCTCTTGATCTCACTCACTTTCTCTCTCAAATAAGTAGAATCATTAAAGAGAATAATAAATGAAAGGACCATGAGCAGAGGCCCCAATAACGTGCAGCTGCCATGCAGAGCCCAGGGGACAAGAGAACAGCAACAGGGGGACACTTCACAGTCAGGCCACCTCCCTTTCCACAGCTCTTCACTGAGGGCTACAAACCAGACAGTGATAAAAGGAAAAGGACAGCAGGGAGTGAGATGAACAGGTCCCTCCTCCCATGGCATCTATATTCTGTTGGAAGGATGTTAAATAATGACATGGGCACTGGTGCTTGACAGCAAGGTGCAGTTACAGAGTATGAGGAAGCAGAGGCGGGGTGGGGAGGCTGAATTTGGCCAAAGGTCTGGCAGCGGGTGTGCTCCCTCCTACATCTAACCCACTAGGGAGGAAAGCACTCAGCTTTGCATGCCTACCACCTGCCAGGCGCTTTATGTGTCAGCCACTTAAGTCTCACAACAATCCCTGAAAAGTAATGCCCCCAGGAATTAAAGATCCGATTTAAATGATCATTATCCTGCAGATAATAAAGTGCCCAAGGTGGCAGAGCAATTTCAACGAAAAGGACGGTATTCCATCTCCAGTTCTGTCTGACTTCAAAAAATGAAGCCTCTTCTACTGCTTTCTCACTACTTGATCTCCCGTATAAGCCATATTGGCAATTTGAGCATGAAACACTCGAAATGGTCCCAAATCCTAGGAGTCGGGGCTCATATTTGTTTTTTTTTTTATAAAGGGTGTCATCTTTTATATTTTCTTGTGATATTTTCTTTGAAGAATATATTCCTCAAATATATTTCTTCATATACTTTCCTTTCCTGTTTCCTGGTTTTAAGTAATCTCTATCGCTTGAGCCCACGACTCTGAGATCAAGACTCACATGCTCCATCGGGCCATGCCTGCCCAGCATCTCCTACCAGTATTTTCTAAACTTCAGTGACTCAAGAGACATTTTACCATTTCTAGCATATGTTGCTAACTGTCCAATATTAGTCAATAATTTTCCTAAATTAACTCATGTCTTATCCTGATTAATAATATTCCTGAAGTCATAGGTTTGATGCACCAGCTACTTTTTCCAATACATATTGAAATAAATACCCAACTACTATATCGTACCCACCTCCTAAAAGTCATTGCATGAACCAGTAGGTGCATGGTGCACACTTGAGAACAGTGGGAACCCTGGAGGCCTCCGGGTACCCAGGGCCTCAGGCAACACAAGTTGCCTCTAACTTCAAGCTTTTCCTCCTTGATTGATGCTCACAAGTTCCATTTCCATTGCAAGACTTGAGGTTGGGAAGAATAGATGATTCAGGGACCTTGTCCCCCTTTGTCCCCAACCCAAGGGGCTGGACATGATAGGTGGCCTGCCTGTACAGTCTTCTCTCATGAGGAAAATATTCTTTCTTTTTTTTTAACATTTGTTTAAAGATCTTTTTAAATTTTAAGTAATATCCACACACAACCGGGACTCTTGGGTGGCTCAGGGTTGAGCCTCGTTTGGCTCAGGGTGTGATCACAGTCCAGGTAACAAGTCCGGCATCGGGCTCTGTGTGAGGAGTCTGCTTTCCCTCTGCCTATGTCTCTGCCTCTCTCTCTGTGTCTCTCATGAATAAATAAATAAAATCTTTAAAAAATAATAAAAATAAAACTAAAAGCATTTGAAATAAATGGTTCATAAACTGTGGTACATTGACACAATGGGATGCTATGCAGAAGTTTGCAAGTATGATATAGATATAGATACACGTGATAATATGTAAGTCATATGGGAAGATGTCTGAGGTCTATTATAAGTGGACAAAACACAGTGACAACCAGTTTGTTCCCGTGTTACACAAAAGGTGGGAACCCTGGAGGCCTCATCGTGATTCATCTAACACAAGTTACCTCTAACTTCAAGCTTTTCCTCCTTGATCGATGCTCACAAGTTCCATTTCTATTGCAAGACTTGAGGTTGGGAAGAATAGATGATTCAGGGGCCATGTCCCCCTTTGTCCCCAACCCAAGGGGCTGGACATGATAGGTGGCCTGCCTGTACAGTCTTTTCTCATGAGGACAATTTTCTTCCTTTTTTTAATTATTTATTTAAGTATTTTTTTTTCTAAATTTTAAATAATCTCCACATGCAACTGGGACACCGGGGTGGCTCAGCGATTGAGCATCTGCCTTTGGCTCAGGGCATGATCCCAGTCCAGAGATCAAGTCCTGCGCAGGCTCCATGTGAAGAGCCTGCCTCTGCCTCTGTCTCTGCCTCTCTCTCTGCGTCTCTTATGAATATCTCATGAATATCCTGAGTATCTCACTTGGTTAAATGTCCACCTCTGGGTTGGGGCTCAGGTTATGATCTTGGTCTAAGGATCCAGCACTGTGTCGTCCTCTGCACTCAGCAGGGAGTCTGCCTGAGGATTCTCCCTCTACCTCTCCCTGTGCCCCGTCCCCTTCTCATGCCTAAAATAAATACATAAATCTTAAAAGAAAAAAAGTGCATACCTCTTAAAAACTAAAAAATCCCCCATGCTCTACCAACTAAAGCAGCCAGGTTCCCATTAAGTCAAATTATCTAATAGCACTTGGGGTTATAATTTCCAAAATGTTCTATATGCAAAGTGCCCCTTAAAAAAAAGTGTGCCATGTGTCAAGGGACACATGAGTGGCTCAGTGTTGAGTGTCTGTCTTTGACTCAGGTCATGGTCCTGGGGTCCTGGAATCAAGTCTTACATGGCTTCCCACAGGTAGCTTATTCTCAATCTGCCTATGTCTCTGCCTGTCTCTGTGTCTCATGAAAAATAAAATCTTTAAAAAACAATAAACAATCTAAAACCATTCTAAATAAATTATCCATAAACTGTCATATATTTATGCAGAAATTTGCAAGTATGATATAGATACATAAGTGATAATATGTAAGTGATATGGAAAGATGTCTGAGATCTATTATAAGTGGACAAGACTCGGTGACAACCAGTTTGTTCCCGTGATACACAAAACGTGGGGGGTTACGTATGCATTTTCATGGCCATGAAAGAATTCTAGTGAATACACCTAAAAGCTTGGCAGTGAGTGGGGCTGAACGTTGGGAGACTTCACTTTACATGTTCTATATTATGTGGATAACTTTATAAACATGATTTATGCTTAAAGAATGAGAATTTTTTAGACAAGTTTAACTCTAAAGACCTACTTAAACCTCTACTACCAGATTCACAGAAACAAAAGCAACAATAAATGGATGTATAGTGAGTGGGATCTGCAATGTGACTCCTGTTGATATGCCCATATTCAGTGTGAGAGAGGCTCCCCTCTCCACTGCAGAATTCCCGCCCTTCTCCACCAGGTTAATTACCAAGCGCCAGAGCAGGGTATCTCCACCTGGCCAGTATTGACATTTGGGGCCGGATAATTCATTAATTGGGGGAGGGGCTGTTCTGTGCATTATAGGCTCCCTGGGCTCCATTAGCGGCATGCCCAGGCTCTACAGACCAAACCTTGTGGCAACCTGACAGGGCTCCAGGCACCACCAGATGTGCTCTTCCAACTGAGAACCACTGCTCTACAGCCACCAGAGAGGGGCTCAGATAAAGGAAAAGCAGCAATTCCTGGGGCAGGCATGTCGGTGGGCTGTTAACCTAAAAACAAAGAAAACACAGGAAGGTTCTCCAACCTCAGGGAGAGTGCAGTATCTGAAGAGTTCCTTGTCTTCTTGGAAGCCTTGGATCTTTGAAATCATCCTTTCACTTGGAATATATTCTGATTTTGCAATGGACACATCTCTCATTATTATCATTTGTTTTGGTTTCACCTCCCCTCTGCAGATCCTTTCAAACTGGTCCCTAGGAAATGAAATTGGCAGATGATGTCATTACTGCAGGCTCTAGGCACCTGCCTGGCCTGTTCTGTGGAAAGATCCACAAAGATTGAGCAGATGGTGTCTCTGCACCAAGTTGACCTCTAGGCTTAGGACATCATTATCCTGAGTATACCTAAAGGAAAGAAAACTTTCAAATAAGTCCAACTGAAAAATCACAACCCAACACTATGTATCAAGAACCTGAGAAATGTTTCTACTACTCTTCCATCCGGCATTTCTATTTTTATTTACTCTAAGAAAATATCTGAACCTTTTTATTTAATGTCTAATGGTTTCTTTAAGTTTGTTCATTTTTTTAAAAGTAATCCCTATATCCATACCCATATGGAGTTCGAACTCATAACCCAAGATCAAGAGTCATGTGCTCTTCTGACTGAGCAAGCCAGGAACCCCTAAACTCAACATGTATTTAGAAAAGGTAAATCCAAAACATTAACTACTGTCACCAAAAAATAGAAGAATATTAATACTTATGTCCACTCAATGGGATAGATAGGACTCGGGCTTTAAAAGTGAAGAGCATGTGCCCTGGGTGGCTTAGTCGGTTAGGTGCAAACTGGTAATTTCACATCAGGTCATGATCTCTGGGTCCTGAGATTGAGCCCATGGCTTACTATGGCTCAGTGGGGAATCTGCTTGGGATTCTCCCTCTGTTCCTCTCACTCGCTACCACTCATGCTTTCTCTCTCTTAATTAATCGTTTTTTAAAAAATGAAGGACTTAATAGCATGGATAGTGCTTATAATAGTAAAATATACTTAGATTTGCATGAAACCAAGATACTATCTGAAAAAATGAAAAAAAGAAAATTTTTAAAAACACTTTTTTTAAGTGATTGCCTTATGTAATGAATTATGAATGATGTTTTAAAATTCCTTTATTTTCTCTGATTTTGTAATTTGATTTGTAAGGAATATGTATGGTTTTTTTAGGGGGAATCAAATCCAGTAGTTTATATTTTAATTTTATTTTAAATATAACAGATTTTATGTTTTATTAAATCATACATTCTCAGAAGAAATCAAAGTTGAAAAATCCCAAGTCAGTGTATAGCATATGCACAACTCAGAGCATCCCATCCAATAATTTACATCAGAATTGTGGCTCTATGATAATATTCCATGGATATCATGTCTTCTCCTACAAAGGTAATTTAAGATAAACCAAAGATACTACCTAATAGAGCAGTATGACCACACACT